>NC_091950.1:202163506-202375741 GCF_031021105.1 Erythrolamprus reginae
CGCATCATTCCCATCATCATTTTCCTCCCACGTAGGACTGTATGACTGTAACTTGTTGCTTGTATCCTAAGATTTGTATTAATATTGATTGTTTCTTCATTGCTTATTTGATCCCTATGACAATCATTAAGTGTTGTACCACATGATTCTTGACAAATGTATCTTTTTCTTTTATGTACACTGAGAGCATATGTACCAAGACAAATTCCTTGTGTGTCCAATCACACTTGGCCAATAAAATTCTATTCTATTCTATTCTATTCTATTCTATTCTATTCTATTCTAGGGCTGTCCCAGCCCATTCCCTCTCACTCTCACTCTCCTCCACTTGAGAATCCTTGCCATCCTGCCTTCTGCTACCCCAGCTGATCTTTACCACCAACATTTTGCTCCTGCTGCTAACAAGGTGTGCTCAGCTTTGCTGCTTTGCATGGCTTTGCATGGCAAAAGGGAGGGGGGGGAGCGCAAAGCAGTTTAAAGGGACCAAAATCATGCCAAAATGCCTCTTTGCACCATACTCCTGTGATACACAGGGTGGGCTTAATGCTGTGGAATAGAATAGAATAGAATTTTATTGGCCAAGTGTGATTTCCCCCAAACAAATGGGGGGAAAGCCTAATGTAACTCTTCCCTTATCTGGAACACACCAAAACGCCCCTTTTCAATATGTGCCTGGGTTGTATAGAGCTGACTTTGCACTGGGGGGAAAAAAATTGCTTTTGGCTTTTTTAATAGCAACAACCATAATTTTGGACTCGGGTCTCTTTGTTCACCACTGGAGACTCCTTGTTTAAGCCATTCCCTATGCAGGAATCTATTGATTCAGAAAAGGGAAAGTCATCACTATTCCAAAGCAGGTTGTTCCATTGCTTAACAACTCATAGAAACATAGAAAATTGATGGCAGAAAAAGACCTCGTGGCCCATCTAGTCTGCCCTTATACTATTTCCTGTATTTTATTTTAGGATGGATATATGTTTATCCCAGGTATGTTTAAATTCAGTTACTGTGGATCAGTGATGGGCTACCAAAATTTTTACTACCACACTGTGGGCGTGGCTTATGCATTTTGTTTCAATGTCTTTCCGTGCAAATTGGGTGCTCTGGGGTGGAGCTCCAAATTTTGCTACCGGAACTGCATTCCTGACCGTTCCCCTAGGAGCCCATCACTGCTGTGGATTTACCAGCCATATCTGCTGGAAGTTTGTTATCTACTAGATATCTACTCATATGATGTGGAATCAGGAAAGCTTCTGGACCAGTAATGGGTTTCACTTAAGTTTGCTACCGGTTTGGAGATGTGTATGCGCAGATCAAACCTGTAGCAACTCACCACTGTTCTGCACCAAACAGAAGAATGGTAAAATTCCTCATTTCAGTTACATTATTTATATCACATTTATATGTCTGTCCATCTCACAAAAAGTTATTCTGCATGGCACATAACACATTTTGAAGGTAGCTAATCATATTTTAGTCTTATAGGGTGGAAAGTAACATTTATTTTCTCTTATGACACATTTTTTGGGGGAAAAAAGATCATTACCCTTTATTAAGCATTAAGTAATGGTACCATGAAAGCTTTGAAGTTTTTGTCCAAAGAATGCAAATGACTTACAAAGACTGAGTGACAACGCATATATTAAAATAATTTTCACATAAATGGTTTAATCCCAATGTCCTCAAGGTCTTAGAAATTCCAGAGCCATTGAATATATTAGAGAGGACTTTTACTGAGACTAAATCAACAATTTATTATTTTTTTCCAGTTTGATTATGGAAATGATCGATGATTTTTCCAAATTGATTATTTTAATATACTATAGGATGCAAATAACACAATATATTATCTAGCCGCAGTGACATTTACACAATATTACTTACACATTTCACTTTTTAAAAATACTTTATTGGCTTTTAAAATAGCATTTTTAAAAACAATATCCTAAATAAACTTTCAGTAAATCTGCATCAATTCATAAACAAAAGAAAAATAATTGGTCACATATGTCTTTTTCATCACAATATTTATATTCAAACATCTCTTTAACACATCAATCAATATAGTTATATAATGTTACTTGCAACCTAGGACAGTGATGGAGAACCTATGGCATGGGTGCCACAAGTGACATGTGGAGCCATATCTGCTGGCATATGAGCCGTTGCCCTAGCTCAGCTCCAACGTGCATGTGTGTGTCAGCCAGCTGTTTTTTGACTTGCACAGAGGCTCTGGGAGGGTGTTTTTGGCTTCTAGAGAGCCTCGGGAGGATGGGGGAGGGAATTTTTACCTTCCCCTGGCTCCAGGGAAGCCTTTGAAGCCATGGGAGGGAGAAACATGAGCTTACTGAGCCCACCAGAGATTAGGAAACAGGCCATTTTTGATCTCCAGAGGGCCTCCAGGGGGTGGGGGGTGCTGTTTTCACCCTCCCCAGCAATTGAATCATGCGTGTGGGCACTTGCACATGTGTGATAGTGTGTGCACATGCTCTTTCGGCACACAAGGGGAAAAAAGGTTCGCCATCACTGACCTAGGACATCAATCAATTTAATTGTATATTACTATTTACAATTACATGATTTATATACTGTATTTGCATTTTCCATCACTATTAACTCTGACTATCACTTATGGTTTTTCTGTTTATTTTTCTTAATTCCATCCATTTGTTCCATTGCCCCCATATTTGATAATATTCTGACCTCTTAATTCCAAAATAAGTTTGTCCATCTCAGAGCAATCATAAATTTTATTAATTATTGCTTTTCCTGGGGGTGTCTCAATATTTTTCCAAAATTGGGTAAAGACTATTCTAGCTGTAGCTGTTATGTGTAATATCAGTTATTTCCCCCCTTGTTATAATCTTTTTTGAAAATTCCCAATAGGAGCAGCTCTGATGTGAATTCTACTGTTACATATGTAATTTCCTGTAGCCATTTGTGTATTTTCTTCCAGAATTTTCTTGATTCAGAGCGCAACAGACATTTTAATATTATAATAATTTTAGATGGCTTCAAACTTTAAAGGTAAAAAAATATACTAACTATGCTTTCTGAAAATGCAAAGAAATTATATGTTGTATTTATAGAGAAAAGGATAGTTACAAAGAATCCAGTTAAAAGGAATAGGGAACCGGTGAAGATTAAAAGAGGCAGAGGAACTCTGAGGGAAAGAAAATTGAATGGGGATGGAAAGGCCTAAACAAGGAGCCTTCAGCCAAGCAGATTATAATTATAAACAAAAGTGATAATGACGCATTCTAGGAATCAACTTAAATAAGAGAATGCTGCAAAAGAATACATAATAGAGTTCCCCAACAATTCCAGCTTTGAGAACTGGTGGTGGGAGGGGTCTACTGGTCTGTAGCTTCTTGGTGCAGATCTGTTCTCGTCTCTTTTTGGATACTTAACAAACTGTGATCCAGTCTAGAACTAAGGAGACATTTCCTGACAGCAAGAACAATTAATCAGTGACACGGCTTTACTTGTCACTGGAAATTTTCAAGAAGAGATTCTCTGGAATGGTACCTGCTTGAGCAGGGGGGCTTATTTTGTTATTTTGCTTGTTTGTTTGTATGCTGCCCATCTCCCTAGGGACTCTAAGCAGAAGACCTCAAAGACCCTTCCAATTCTTTTAATCTGCATACTGTGTTCTGGATATTGGGTTGGCTCTTCACCAATCCCTCTGTTTTCAAAGATTACAGTCAGCAGCAATAAATCAGAAGGAGACTAGTAGCATCTTTTCAAACTAACAAGCAGCTAATCTTTGGGCTGACTTCAAAAAATGCTACCGGAATCCTTTTGATTTTTAGCTATCCTAAATTAACGTGGGTTTCCTATAAACTCACCAACAGCAATGTTAGATCTGGTTTTCTGCTAAAGGTGCTGCAATTCCAGAGGATTCCAGTGTGTGGCACTAGTGAACCACAGATGGAAATATAGCTTGCTTTTACTATTTTACATTTATGTTACTATTAGGGCATTTAGAAAATTATTGAACATTTCTGAAAAATCGGATTTTGTGTACAATTAGATAACTGAGTAAGAAGAAATAAGAGTTGTGATTCTAAGGTCGAAGTGTTATTAAATTATTTTGATGAATAGTTTTATTATAGAAGTAACTCAAGGTGATAGATATATCTACTACTCCTTCTCATTTTATTTTCTCCACACAACTGTGTGAGTTGGACTGAGAGAGAATGATTGGCCCAAAGCCAGCCAGCCCCCTTTCATGCTTAAGGCAGGACTAGAACTCACAATCTCCTCAGACTTTAATCAACAAACCAAAGTGGCATTTTTTAAACTTGCTAAATTAATGTTGCTAAATTAATTAAAAAAACCTCCCTATGTGACTATTATTTGTTGGGAGTTTAAAAATAAATTTTGATTTGTGATGCAGTCTTACTGGCATTCTGATTCTTATTTATTTATGGGAGATTATATATATTACAAATTCCCAGAGATAGGAAATATTGTGCCTTTCTAGACAGAACCTCCCCGAGTCTTCGGAGAGGGGCGACATATAAATCCAATTAAATAAATAAAAATAAACTGATCTGGTCAATTATTGCCTAAAATAGAGATATATGCAGCAAGCCAGATTTAGTCAAAACGATGAAACCTGCATCATGATATCACGATGCAAATACTGTCTTTTAAACTTTGCATGACAAGCTTAAACAAATAGAAAATAATTGGAATTTGCATTGATCCTATTATTATTTGTTCCCCACCTTCCCCTTGTGCACAGTTATGGTTTGATGAGTTTTATTATCAAATTAGATGTGCAGAATCTTTACTGAAAGTGGATGGAACAGACAAATATATTTTTGTTACTTAGTAATTACCCTATTTTTCAGAGCATAAGACGCACCTTTTCACCTTCCCAAAAGAGGGTGAAAACTTGGGTGTATCATACATCGAATGTAGTCCCACCCAGCCACCCCCACTGTTTGGTCTCTGCCTGCCAGCAATTTACCTCTTTGCAGCAGACAGCAGCAGAGCCTGATTAGCACAGGCCACTAATTATCTGCCTCCTGACACTCAAGATTTTATTGACGTTGCCTGCAAGCCCACTTGCTTAAATAAAAGTGAAACTAAAGCTGCACAAGGCAAGTTTCTGGGGCGAGAGGCAAAGGCTGAAATTGGATGTTTGTTTTTTTTGCTGCAAAGATAACTATATAATAACTATAAATGTTCATAGGTAAGTCCATAACTATTGAATGTTCAAATTACAGCTTCATAGGTAAGTCAATAACTATTGAATGTTCAAATTACAGGTTCATAGGTAAGTCAATAACTATTGGATGTTCAAATTATTAGTTTTATTTTTTTAAAGACTGCTTTATTATTGTTTTAGACAACTGAAGAAGCTTTTAAAAATAAATGCTTGATCTGAAGAGGCCCAGAACCATTGCATCTTCTTTTAAATAGCAGAGAATACTTCCAGAAAGCCACATCAATTTTAAAGATCTGTAAAAATATAATCTGAAATGTCCTCTTTTAGTATTAGTATTAAGTATTATTATTAAGATAAGGCAGCTAAGTTAAACCCTGACTTAGTCATGTTTGGAGTAGATCTATTTAAATAATTAGGAGGAGTTAGTGTGATTACATTTAAGAAAACTTTCTGGGATTAATATACTGCCATAATGTACATTTCTCCAACTCTTTGCTATTTCTATGGGTCAGGCACACATGCACAAAAATACACAGCAAACAGTATACAGTGATCCCTCGATTTTCGCGGTCTCGATTTTCGTGAAACGCTATACCACGGTTTTTCAAAAAATAATAATTAAAAAATACTCCGCGTTTTTTTTTCTATACCACGGTTTTCCCCACCCGATGACGTCATACGTCATCACCAAGAATCACTTCTCTGTCTCTTTCTCTTTCTTTCCTGTCATTCTCTCTCTTTCTCTATCTCTCCCCCTCTTGCTCTCTCTCTTTTTCTCACTTTCCCTCTCTTGTTTTCTTTCTCTTCGCCCGCGGGTGGGCGGGCGAACGGGTGAATGGCAAGCGGGCGGGCAAGCGGCGGGCGGGCGGGCGGGTGAGCGGCGGGCGGGCAGGCGAGCGGCCGGCGGGCGGGCGGCGGGCAGCGGGCGGGCGGTGAACGGGCGGGCGAACGGACGAGCGGCGAACGGGCGAGCGGCGAGCGGGCGGGCGGGCAAACGGCGGGCGGCGAACGAGCAGCGAGCGGGCGAACGGCGGGCGAACGGGCGAGCGGCGAACGGCAAACGGTGGGCGGGCGGGTGCCTACGGAGAACGGTGGCCACCAGCGCTGCTGCAGGAGGACCCGTGTCCGAAGAAAGCCGGTGAGAGGGGTAGTTTTTGGCTGTCCATAGCCAAAAATGGTGTTTTTACTTCCGCGCCGCTATATCGCGGAAAATTGATTATCGCGGGAGGTCTTGGAACGTAACCCCCGTGATAATCGAGGGATCACTGTATATCATCTGTGCTGTTTGCTGTTTGGCAAATTGCTGGGAGACAGAGGCCTTTTTTCTTTGTTTTCTTCCCCCAAAACTAAAATTTGTTTTTTACTCCAATGCATCTTATACTCCGAAAAATACAGTACATTTGTAAATTGCCCACTTCATCGCTAAAGCTACATTGTCAGATAAGCAAGCAGGATATAGTATAGAAAGATAGAAATCATGTCAAATAAGGGTGTTATCCATCACCAGATTAAAGCTCCTTTTGTGGCTTTTGACTTGATTCCCAGAGATAACTTTGGTGGAAACTGGAACATTTCTACATCTACTGACATCTGTTACTGTTAATTAAAATATTACAAAGTGACATCTCAGTGTGAGTTGGATGTGTCAGTAGGATAGCTTGTCAGCTCCTATGCTTTTATAGACAGGAACAAGAAAAGGATAGCTCTAGGCATATCTGCTATGGACACTTTGTCCTGTCCTGGAAAACTGAAATCTTACTTCAGTCATACGTTTCTGTGGTTGTTGAATTTTGTGTTGGGGATACGGCTCCAAAGCATTCACTCTTTGAATCTTTAATTCCACTGATCACAAGGGATATTAAGAGTAGAAACAAACAAAAGGATATTCATTTTGTTCCAGTTGCACTCACTAATGCCAGTTTTTCCCAACCGTGGCCACTTGAAGATATCTGGACTTCAACTTCCAGAATTGTGTGAGGAGGAGTGGAGGACTCTTCTTGTGAAGTATTTCTGGACTCCTTCAATTGTATTAATGTCTGTTAATGCAGTGTGGATTCCATACAGATGAGCTGTATTCAAGAATTGGTCTGACAAATGTTTTCTATGCTCTGGTTAGTAGATCGGTGCTTCTAGAGAAGAAGCTGCATAGAATTAAGTTTGTGACTCCTAGGGTTTTTTAGAATTTTTAGAATTATCCAACAATCTTTCAGAACACAAATCCCCTTCATTGCACCACTCCTAGAACAGTCACAGAAACCTATAAAGATCCATCCACTCATTCAACCATTTGGTCAGCTGTCCCAGAATCACTTGTGGTTGGTGGTTTTGCTTCATCAATAAATGGAACCTTTCTATCCAATCAGCCTCCAGCCTCCATTTTATTTCCAGCGCCTTTCTCCCGGCTTGGAACTGAACCAGATGGATTTTCCTTCCAACAGGCTGGGTTCCAGTCCTACACAGATATTCTGCTAAATATAGACCTCATAGAATGAACTGGAGAATTCTACCCTGAAAAGGTTACCTCAAAATCTGCCCCACAGTTTGCTTGATGATATCTTTTCTTGACAAGTATAGAAAAGGTGTGGAAAGCAGCAGTCAATCTAGGTTTTAATTCCCTTGCACTAGTGAATTGATTAAGCCTATTCATTCAAAATGAAGTCCTATAGTATTCTGTAGGGTTGACTCCCAGAGAAATAGGAAAATAACTGCAACCTTGAAAGCTTAAAAAAGCCCAAATCTATTATTTTCTCATATGTTGGCCTTTTAAGCACTTTTCTAAAAGAAAAAATGTTTATCCAGCATCAGTCAGCGCGGTCTGTAATTTCCTTGTCGCCAGTGTAAAATCTGCCCAATAAGACACCGGTAGGCCAGATAACATCCACAGGTTTATTGAACGAAGGTAAAGAGTAACGTGCAACTAGAACTGATTACAACAAAACAACTATGGCCACGCCTGGCAGCCAATCCCCAGTCTGTGTTTTCCCACCCAGGGTAAGGGGCGGGTACATTCCTCAACTGTCCTCTGGACACAACAAGTGTGTTGTAATAATGTTTTCCAATAAGAACTGTGTCTTTTAGATATGAAAAGATGAATGGAAGGTGTTCTGCCGGGCTCTCTGATAGGAGCCTCCCAAAAATTCAAGGGTACAAATTTCAGACACACACACATGTTTGAAAATTCAAAACAATGTTCTTTATCACAAAAGTCAAAATAAACTAAGCACTCTTTGTGTATTGCAAAGAGCACTCGTCCCAAAACAACCGGGTAGTCTGTACAATTTCCCTTAAGCAGTCATTAAGTACTTAGCTAGCAGCTGTGAAGAAACTTCACACCCCTTCTTCTTCCAACGAAGTGAGTCACACACACATGTTGCTCTGCTTTGTTTTCCAAGGCATGAAAAAGCAACAAAGTCCAGACACCACAGGATTCCTGACGAACTCGATCAGATATTCTTCCACAACGGCCAAACCCACATGCTGCTATTTATAGCAGCAGCCCTAATTACTGGAGCCCCACCCAAACACAGGTGGCCTCACTTATTTCTTGTAATATGTTCTTACTTGGTCTCTTTTACGCACAATTCTGCGCTTGCGTGGGTCCAAAACATCATCATCTGAATCAAGGGAAGATAAGGGAGATTGACTGCCTGGGCTGTGTGCCAAGCCCTCCTCTGCTGAGTCACTCCCACCTTCTTCTTCGTCCGAGGAAACTACACTCTGAACTGATTCTGTCGGCAATAACACAGGCCTCTGACATGTTGAATTTTCCCCTGCAACCACCTCCCCATTCCCTGGGGCAGGAGCTGGGCCAGAGCCAACCACAATAAAAGGTACCTTCGGAGGAACAGAATTGTGTTTGGATTTGAGGCATTAATTCTTAATGTTAGAAAGTTCTTGCAAGAACAAGATTGAATGGAAATAGTTTGAGAAGAGACTGAGCTAATCAGCCATGTTGCCAAAATGAACGCAGACTTCCACTTCTCCTCCAATGTATACTAGTTGGATCAGGAGGCTCCTCCAGCCACCTTCCTTGGATCACGAAGCTCTTCTCATAGTCACTCATGCCCTCGTCACCTCAACACTAGACTATTGCAATGTGCTCTACATGGGGCTACCCCTGAAGAGTGTTCGGAGACTACAGTTGGTCCAGAATGCAGCCATATGAATGGCTGTGGGTGCACATTACACCAATTCTCCATGGACTGCATTGGCTCCCAATTGGTCTCTGGACACAACTCAAGGTGTTGGTCATTACCTTTAAAACCCTACATGGCTTACGGCCAGACTATCTTCAAGACTGCCTTCTACCACATAGCTCTCGGCAACCAGTAAGGGCCCACAGGGATGGTTTTCTCCGGGTCCCATCAGCTAAACAGTGTCGGTTGCTGGATCTGCGGGGGAGGGCCTTCTCTGTGGCTACTCCAACTCTCTGGAACCGGTTACCTCCTGAGATCCGTACTACCCCCTGTTCTGTCTTGCACAGCAGCCATCCAGTAATTATCCCCAAATTAAAACTCAAACACACAGGTTTCAAACAAAACAAGAACCTTTTTACAAGACGTTTGTTGAACTGCACAAACACAAACAATGTCTTTTCCCCTGCTAAAATCCAGGTGTGAGGCCAACTTGATACGATAAAGTCACACACACTAATAATCACATCTTTCCGAGTGTTCGGAAACTTCAGATCATGCAGAACGTGGCCGAGAGAGCTATCGTAGGGCTACCCAGATTTGCCCACGTCTCTCCAACACTCCATGGCCTGCACTGACTGCTGATCAGTTTCCGGTCAGAATTCAAAGTGTTGGTAATGACCTATAAAACCCTACATTGCATCAGACCAGAATACCTTCAGGACCGTCTTCTGCCGCACGAATCCCAGCGACTGATAAGATTCCACAGAATTGGCCTTCTCCGGGTCCTGTCAACTAAACAATATCGTCTGGCGGGCCCCAAGGGAAGAGCCTTCTCTGTGGTGGCTCCAGCCCTCTGGAATCAACTCCCCCCAGAGATTAGAACCGCCCCCACCCTCCTTGCATTTCGTAAGTTACTAAAGACCCACTTTTGTCGCCAGGCATGGGGGAACTGAGATATCCCCCAGGCTTATACAGTTTACGCATGGTATGATTGCATTGTATGATTCCAATGTTGGGTTTTAGAATGTTTTTAATATTAGATTTGTTACACTGTCACTATTTTGTTGTGAGCCGCCCCGAGTCTACGGAGAGGGGTGGCATACAAATATATTATTATTGTTGTTGTTGTTGTTGTTGTTGTTGTTATTGTTATTATTATTATTATTATCTTGTAGCTTGAACACTTTGTTTGTTTGTGTAATATATTTATTGCCATTAGATTTTTATCCCACCTTTAGTAATGTGTACAATACAATAAGTAATGTTTATTTAATACATATACAGTATAAACATAAATAAAATACAACTGGAAAAAATAAAAATGATCCAGCTCCTTAACATCTTTCTACATGAATTGTGTGTGCATACTTAACAATTCTGTAAAAAATATGTCTAAAGAAAGAGGGATTACACATTTTCTGTAAACCCACACTTTGGAACACACATAAAATATTTACACACACACACCTATTTAAGTACATAGTATGAAGAAATGCTCAAATATAGGAATATTTCTATAAATTAATGAATTAATCTTGGTTGATTTTATGTGATACTCTGCTGCCATGTAGTGGGGTAATGATGAAACTGGAATACAGTACTTGGGTTTTATATATTAAGCTATTGCATTGCTGTGAATTCATAAGTTACTAAGTAGTATTTAGAAGAAGTGATTGACATCATGTAATGTGGGAGGGAGGATATATTGCTGATGACCATACTCACATCCCATAAGTCATAACCCTTCCTCAGCTCACTATCTCGGAGTGGAATCCACTGGGATGCAGACAGAAATCCTTCTAATTGTGAAACTGGGTGGAAGTTCATGCCTGCAAAGTAAAGTCTCAAGAATTAGAGAGTCTCAAGAATTAAGGAGACCTCCAGAATAGAAGCAGAGTGCAGGAGAATGAAGGAGTAATTCTGTCGAGTCACTCTGGTATAGCCAAATGTGGGAGGGTACATATTGCTTCTGCAAAAATGCAAATTTGAAAATATATACTATACATATGTAACATATTTTTGCTGATAATTGGAAAGGAAGGAAGCCTATTATAGATGTATTTTGAGCTTGTTATGCTCTCATCAGTTAAACATACCCTTGCCGGGTTTTGTGTAGACTTCTGCCTGCAAGGCAGGATATTAACCTCTAGGCTACAGGCTCCCCTCCAAATCAGCTTTTACCGGGGAAAGACCATATGTTTGTTTTGTGTGTGTATGTGTGCATGTGTGTGTTTCTGTCAAATCATCCTGATATACCCAAATATGGGAGGGAGCTTCCTTTTTGCCTCTTGGCCCCTCCAAGGGCCATACTCAAGGCAGCTAATTTTTTTTAGCTGGCAAACTATATTCTAAATGTGTAACATATTTTTGATGATAATGTCTCCCTTCATTATCAGCAAAAATATGTTTAACAATTCTGAATAATAAACCTGAATATGCCAAGACACATACACAAACACACATACACACGTATGTATGTATGTCTTGGCATATTTGGGTCTTTTCTCATGTAAGAGTGATAGAATCTTGATGACATTTCAATGAGGTCCCATTCATTATCTTCAGGTTAGTGCTTTCAGCTTCAAGCTAGGGCAAATGAAGTGTGGTCAGAGCTGCCGTCCTTCGATAAATACTGGTGGAGGTTTGTGGAGTGCTGGTTCAAAAGCTGCAAGCGGGTTAGTTGGCTGTGTTGTAACATCCTGATTGATTGATGGGGTAACACCTTGAGTAGTTGATGCAGTTGATGTTTGCAGATTAGGGGTGACATCTTGAGTAGTTGTTGCAGTTGATGCCTGCAGACTAGTCAGCTGTTTTGTACTGTATGTACTCATCTGCAAACACCAACTGCATCAACTGTTTTTATAGAGGGACGGCAGCTCAGACCGCATTTTGTTTGCCCTAGCATGAAGCCAAAAGCACCAGCCTGAAGATGACGAGTGGGATTTCATTGAAACATCGCCAAGATTCTATCAACCTTACATGGGAAAAGACCCAAATACGCCAAGACCTATATATCTATACCCATAAAAATATTTGAAAACATATACAGTGATACCTTGTCTTACAAACCCCTCGTCATACAAACTTTTCAAGATACAAACACGGGGTTTAAGATTTTTTTGCCTCTTCTTCCAAACTATTTTCACCTTACAAACCCAAGCCGTCGCCACTGGGATGCCCTGCCTCCGGACTTCTGTTGCCAGCGAAGCGCCCATTTTTGCGCTGCTGGAATTCCCCTGAGGCTCCCCCCCATGGGAAACACCACCTCCGGACTTCCATGTTTTTGCAATGCTGCAGGGAAAACCCAGCAGCGCAAAAATGGGTGCTTCGCTGGCAATGGAAGTCCGGAGGTGGGGTTTCCCAGTGAGGGGAGCCTCAGTGAAATCGCAGCATCACAAAAACACGGAAGTCTGGAGGTGGGGTTTCGAGGACTTTCGTGTTTTTGCAATGCTGCAATTTTGCTGGGAAACCCCATCTCCGGACTTCCGTTGCCAGTGAAGCACCTGTTTTTGTGCTGCTGGAATTCCCTGCAGCATCACAAAAACACGGAAATCCGGAGGTGAGGTTTCCCATGGAGGGGAGCCTCAGGGGAATCCCAGCAGTGCAAAAACAGGCGCTTCGGCTGGCAAAAGGGGTGAGTTAATCGCTTTTCCATTGATTCCTATGGGAAACATTGTTTTGTCTTACAAACTTTTTATCTTACAAACCTCATCCCAGAACCAATTAAGTTCGTAAGACAAAGTATCACTGTATACTGTATATGTGTATGTGTATGTATATGTATATGTATATATGTATATATGTGTATATATTTCTGAACTTCCAGTTGGTTCATTGGGCCAGTTTTTGCCATCCACAGCTTCCGGGAGGTTTCTTGAATTCTAGGAAGGGTGAAAAATGGCCCAATGGCCCAAATGAGAGTTTGGAAACAAAGTTCTGGTTAGCCCGTTGGCCCATTATTCACCATCACAGGCTTCTGGAAAGCCTCCTGAAGCCTGGGTCCAGTGAAAAATGGCCCGAAGGGCCTACTGGAAATCCAAAGGCTTCAGTCAAGTCTGCACCCATGTGTGGGGGCAGCATGGGGAGTTGTGCACGCATAGGTCTGAGAGAAGGCATTGCATTATGTGTGGGCACACACACATGCGCTATTGGGCATGCACCCACCGTTTTGGCACCCAAGCAAAAAAAAAAAAAAGGTTCGCCATCGCTGAGCTGGATCATTAGGGCTGGAATCAGGGCCTGATCTGAACATTAGACTCTCAATTTTAGAGTCTCATTCCAGGAATAAATCTTCGTCAACCATACAGCAACAAGGAAAACCACAGCAGCAGCTGTGTAAACAATGTAAGACTGGTCAGGATATAGATGTGAAATTTTCATTTAGCTCTTCTCGGGTTTTTGTAGGTCACTGTAGCTTGACTCAGATTAAAAAATAAAACCCTTTACTCTTTTGGTCAAAAATTAAATTTTAATCTGATCCATTTATTGCTGTGGAATATGGAGGCCTGTTAAAGAGGTGGATTAACTAAGGGTCAAAGCAGGACAGCAATAGGGAATCTTATTTT
This sequence comes from Erythrolamprus reginae, assembly GCF_031021105.1. Taxonomy (NCBI): domain Eukaryota; kingdom Metazoa; phylum Chordata; class Lepidosauria; order Squamata; family Dipsadidae; genus Erythrolamprus; species Erythrolamprus reginae. Next base: position 202,177,387 of record NC_091950.1, read on the forward strand.
CTCAGATAAATTCGAGGTTACACAGCAAATATTAATATCCTCTGGCTCTCCTTTCCCAACGTAACACAAATAAATGGTCTTACTCTGAAGAGCTTGTATTTCAATAGAAGTATATGTAAGTCTTAATTTACAACTTATGATTGAGCCCAAAGTTGCCAGGTGAGAAATTTGTTAAGTGAGTTTTGCCCCATTTTACGACTTTTCCCACCCCATTTGTTAAGCGACTCCTTGCAATTCTTAAATTAGTAACATGGTTGTTAAATGAATTTGGTTTCCTCATTGACATTGCTGACCAGGTGGCCAAAGAAGATCACATGACTCTGGGACACTGCAACTGTCATAAATGTGAGCCAATGATCAAACTTCGAAATGTAAATCACGTGACCAAGAGGATGCCGCAATGGTTTTCAGTGTGAAAATTGGTCTTAGGTCATTTTTTTCAGCGCCGTTGTAAAGTTTGAACATTCACCAAATGAAAGTTTTTAAGTCGAGAACTACTTGTAGTCCTTGGGTTATGATAGCATTTGGGACCACACTCTACATTGCTCGGCAATGCAGTCACAAAATATGATGTTATGTGATAGTGTCACTGAGTGTCAGCAATTTCAGCAGCTCCAATTGCATCATTGAATGAGGTCGGTGCAGGATGTTAGGTGAGGATCTCACCCAGGGGTGGGTTTTGGTTTACCTCGATACCAGTCCACTCTTTTTTTTAATAAAACTTTATTGATTTTTCATAAAAAGAACATACAGACATACAAACATTTAAACACATAGTAGGGGTTACAATTACCCCTCTCTTCTTACCGTGTTTCCCCGATAGTAAGACCCCCCCGATTGTAAGACATATGGGGGGTTTCAGGGGGGTCGGCTTATATAAGCCATATCCTGAAAGTAAGACATATGTCTTACTTTCGGGGAAACACGGTAGTATAAAAGGAATTAAAGGGGGAAAAAACTAGACAAATACTATTGCTGCGCCCTCCTTCACCAGCCTCCTTTCCGGCAGCTCCCTGCGCGCCCCTCGCCTTTGCTCGCCACGGCGCCACCGCCTCTTCCCCTGCCGAGGCTCAGCTGCAAGCGGCCAGCGAGGCCGATCGGCTCCGAGGCGAGCGGCCGGAGCTGCGCCCTCCTTCGCCTGCCTCCTTTCCGCTCGCCTCGGAGCCGATCGGCCTCGCTGGCCGCTTGCAGCTGAGCCTCGGCAGGGGAAGAGGTGGTGGCGCCGCGGCGAGCGAAGGCGAGGGGCGCACAGGGAGCTGCCGGAAAGGAGGCTGGTGAAGGAGGGCGCAGCTCCGGCCGCTCGCCTCGGAGCCGATCGGCCTCGCTGGCCGCTTCCCTTGCCGAGGCTCAGCTGCAAGCGGCCAGCGAGGCCGATCGGCTCCGAGGCGAGCGGCCGGAGCTGCGCCCTCCTTCACCAGCCTCCTTTCCGGCAGCTCCCTGCGCGCCCCTCGCCTTCGCTCGCCGCGGCGCCACTGCCTCTTCCCCTGCCGAGGCTCAGCTGCAAGCGGCCAGCGAGGCCGATCGGCTCCGAGGCGAGCGGAAAGAAGAGTGGCGCGGTCAGGCGCCCTCCTTCGCCCGCCTCCTTTCCGGCAGCTCCCCGTGCCCGAAGACGAGCCGGCCCCGATGTACCCCCAAAGTAAGACACAGTGGGGCTTTTGGGGGTAAAAAGATAGTAAGACACTGCCTTACTATCGGGGAAACACGGTAGAAGTTAATTTTTAATACAGAAAAAAGACTATATTCTTAAATCGTTAAGTCAACATATTAATCTAGATGAAAAGAAGAATTTTTCTTACACATTCTAATAAACTTAAAATTAAGTTAATAAAAGAGAAAAATTCTAAAGTCATTTTTATATATTCATACATTTCTCATAACATTTAATTTTTATTTTTATTTTTATCTACCCACTTATAAACTTTATTCCAAATAGTATAAAATTCAGATTCTTCTTGGTCGTTCAATCTTCTTGTCATCATATCCATCTCTGCGCAATCCATTTTTTTTAACTACATCTTCTTTTTGGGGGACATTTTCACCCTTCCAATTTTGTGCATAAACTATCCTGTTAAAATATGTACAACTAAATAAAAATATCTTTTTTATATTTCTGCTTAGTTATGCCTAGAAGGTAAAATTCTGGGTTTTTTTCTATCTCTTGAAGTGTAATCTCTTTTAACATCTTTTCTATCATTTTCCAATATATCTTATATATATATTGGGGAAAAAAGATACCAGTCCACTCTTTGATGTGCCACGCGGGCACACTGTGCAAGCATGCGCACATGTGCAGTGCTAAAAAACCAGCTTCTATGCATGCGCAGAAGCATAAAACAAGATGGTAGTTTCTATGGCGTTACTGAGAGAATTGGTTCCGGGGCGTGGCATGCCTGTGTCACTGCCAGTTCCAGCGACCCAGACCGCCAAGTTACTACTGGTTCCAAAGAACTGGTCCGAACCGGGAGAAACATACCTATGATATCATCTGATCATGACTTCTAACTTGCTGCCACCTTTTCCATTTTGACTTGGCTTGTGGGAGTCCAGGAAGAAATATTAAAAATCATGATTATGTGACCAAAAGGAATGCTACTGTAACAGCCAGAACTCCAAGACCCTTTCGTAACACCCCCTTGTTCAGTGCCATGACAGGCACACAGGTGGGGGAGCCAATGGTGGTGAGCGGGGCGAACGGCCACGGCAAGCAGCCACTTACCCTTTTTTAGGCTATTCCCAGGCTTTTTTTGCTTTTGGGCATGGGGTTGCTTTTACTCCTGAACTGACTCCCATTGTCCGTGACTCGTGTCATGTGAAGGCTAAGTCAATCAACACAATGTTAATTGTATTCCTTATTCCTAGATTTGCACTCTGAAAATGCGGCTTCTTGTTGGCATTGTATTCAGAATAATAATAATAATAATAATAATAATAATTATTATTATTATTATTATTATTATTATTATTTATTAGATTTGTATGCCGCCACTCTCCGAAGACTCCAAAGACAGAAGCTGCCCACCCAGAATCAGATACGATATCAGGAACTGGAGATGTTTCAGAATGAAGACAATACAGCAGGAATTCTTGAGAAGACATTTACTTCTTGTTTGTAGCAAAACTATACTCTCTATATTCTATTTACATAACACCAACACTATCTTGCTAGATGACGCACCACCACTAACCACAATCATAAATCAACCACAGACTAACCACGGATAAACCACACCTGTGCAAAGGTGCATTACAGTATATACAGTTCTTAACCAATCAGGTCGTAGCATGTTATGCTGATCCACCATGACTCAGCATTCCTTTTAATTTACACTAATTACATTCTACTTCACTGTAACTGGAATATTACCTCAAGTACTACTCCTGATAGTTCTGCAGGCTAAGATTTCTTAAAGTATATTGGTCTCTTTACATCACCAAACTGCCAAGCAAATATTTCTTCTGACAGATCAGCTTAATGCCTTGGCCAGTGCTAAAGGAAATTCTCAGAAGGGCTATGACAAAGACCCAAGGTGGCTTGAAGCGGCACCTGGAAGGGAAAAGTCAGCCTATGCTTCTGTGCTTTAAGGCGTTGCAAGGCATGAAATCACTTATGGAAGAGAAGCTGTTGGAACACCTTGATTTATACAGGCCTAATGTGCGATTGCAACTTCCAACAGAGTGACAGCGTGGCCAAGTGGAGGTAATAGCAACCTAAACTAATCATCAGCAGGCAGAGAGATCGACCTAACAGCTCCATCTACAGTCCCCAGGGCTTTGGGGCACTATATGCAGCAGAAACTGGTGTCTTGGTATCAGATTATCTTTATGAGGTACTCTTATGATCTGTCTATACCTTCAGACAAATGTTGCTGCATTCAGGAATTTGTAGGCTCTGAAAGGTCTAGTTAAAACCCTAGACATGCATATTTCTTTTGTCTGAAATAGTATTGCTTGCGTGACTAAAAGTAATCAAACACTAGGAACTCTAAGGCACATTGGATATAATAAGCACTAATAAGATAAGTGGAAAAGTTAACCTCAGGAATACAAACCAGTGGTCTGCTAAAAATTAACAATTAGTGCTGGGAAACTCAGGGCTTTTAGATAGCAGCTATGATAAAATAACATTTTTTTAAAATGGATTCTGTTGTATCCTGTAATGGCTACCTTGTAACTCTGTAAATAGTTTGTTCCTCTTTCAGCGCTGTCTGAGCCCAAGCAGGAAGTCGCTCCTGATTGGCTCAGACGCGGCCGGTTCTGGCTTTGGCGGGAACCGCAAATATATAAAAGGAGCGGTTTCTCCAGCCAGAGTCAGTCGGTACTCGCTGAATTGTCACTTTACCTTGCTGAGCTGTCACTTATTCTCTGAGCTGAATAAAAGTACCGATTGCTCCAAACCCTGTCTCTGGGTCTACTTCACTGGCGACGAACGGACGGAAGAAACTTCGCGTGCAACAATGGACAAAATCCAGATCGGCCAGGCTCCGGAACTCTTCGATCCCGAGAAATCGACATGGGACGAGTACATGGCCACCTTCGAGATCTTCCTCGAGGCGGCGGGAATGCAGGACGCCGAAGCCGATCGCAGACGGGCTATTTTCCTTAACTACTGCGGCGCAGAAATCCGCAGACTAGCCCAAACTCTCACCGAACCAGAACAAGCAAGAGCCACAGCGTGGGACGTCCTACAACAAAAACTGGCGAGCCACTTCAAGCCGACCAAACCAGCCATGGTTTTTCGGCATCAATTCCACATGATGGTTCAGAGGGAAACCGAGTCGATCAGCCAGTTTACAACGCGGCTGCGAACGGTACTTGCTCAATGCAAGTTTAAAGACCCGGAAGCTCGCCTCACCGACGCCCTGGTTTTCGGCATGAAAAGCAACACGGTGAGAAATAAACTCCTCATCGAAGAAGAGCCGACTCTACAAACCGTAATTAAACTGGCGCAAACCGCAGAAGCAGCCGACGCGGCGGCGAGAGAATTGAAAGAGCACGGAAGGCGAGAACTCATTGCAAAAATCGACTCCGCGTCTCCCAGCGCCGTGGAAACAGACAACCCCAGCCAACAAAGTTCCAGCGGAGACAACTGCCTCCTGGTGCAAGACCAGCCGAGACACCTGAGAGCTACTCACCCAGCCCCCTGCGCGGGCTGCCGGGGAAATCACCAGCGCCATCGATGCCCCTTCCGAGACGCTACATGCCGCCGTTGCAACCGGAGAGGCCACATCGCCATCGCATGCAGAGCAACAGCGCCAGAGGACACATTTGCCACACCGCAATACCAGCGACCTCAAAACCAGACCCCCCAAGCGCGAGAAAGGAGACCATTCCGCAACACGGGTCAAAGGAACTACTCAACCGCTAACCGCGACTACTATAGAGGTAACTCTCAATTTTCCGTGAATAACACGGCAACCAAAAAGGGGGCTAAAATTGTTATATCACTGTTACTCAATAACCAACCTTGCTCAATGGAGCTGGATACGGGCTCTAGATATACCATCATGCCCTGGGAAAAATTTAAACTGTATATGCCTAATGTATCTAAGGCTGACCTAAATCAAACCTCTTTGGTGATTAGAGACTTTCAGGGGGGAGTAATCTCGGTCTTGGGAACAGCAAATGTACCTATCGCATTCAAGAATGTTAAATGTACCCTTCCCATGCTTATTGTAACAGGGGCCAAGCACTCTCTTCTGGGTTTAGCATGGATGGAACCACTGGGAATCGAGATTTCGGGTGTGTGTAATGTAAACTGTTATGATATGCCTAACTTTGTGAAAGAGTTCCCTGAAGTGTTCAGCCCCACACTGGGATTGTATAAGGGGCCCCCTATATCTTTCTCTATTGACCCCAAGGTCCCACCGATCAGACTAAAACCTCGCAGGGTCCCCCTGCCGCTCCTCCCCAAACTAGACATACAGCTGGACAAACTCATTAGCCAAGGTATTTTGGTCCCTGTGGAGCAGGGGCCATGGGAAACTCCCATAGTTACCCCTCTGAAGCCAGATGGCTCGTTAAGAGTTTGCGCTGATTACAAATCGACCCTAAACAAGGCACTCCAACACCACCCCTACCCCATCCCGGTTGTGCAACAACTGCTACACTCCCTGGGGGAGGGGAAAAGGTTCGCAAAGATCGACCTGGCGCAGGCTTACCAGCAACTTCCGGTCGATGAACAAACAGCAAACGCTCAAACAATTGTAACGCACAGGGGGGCTTTCAAATGCACGAGGTTACAGTTTGGGGTAAGCATAGCCCCAGGAATATTCCAGAGCATTATGGAACGCCTATTGTCAGGGGTAAATGGGGCCATTCCATACTTTGATGACATCTTAATTGCAGGGGAAAACCAGGAACAAGTAAACAAAAGAATAAGGGAAGTACTTAAGAGGTTACAGGACAAAGGTTTAAGAATCAAGCCTGATAAATGTGTCTGGGGAACCAACAGTATAGAATTCCTAGGATATAAAATAGATAAGGAAGGTATCCACCCCACAACAGAGAAGCTGAGAGCAATTAGAGAAGCCCCAGAGCCACGAGATAAGAATGAGTTGCAGGCATTTTTGGGCCTCCTTAATTTTTATTCCGTTTTTTTAAAGCAGAAGGCAACAGTAGCAGAGCCTCTCCATCGTTTACTCCAGAAGGAAGCCCGCTGGACATGGGGGAAAACTGAACGTGAAGCTTTTTCTCAAATAAAAAATTTATTAACCTCTAAAAGTGTAGTAGTCCAATATAGTGCTTCACTACCCATTAGGCTCATGTGCGACGCTTCGCCGTACGGCATAGGAGGAGTCCTAGCTCACGTTCTACCTAATAAGACAGAGGCCCCAATAGCATTTTTTTCTAGAACCATGACCAGCACAGAAAGGAATTATAGCCAGTTAGACAAGGAGGCTCTAGCATTAGTGGCAGGGGTAAAGAAGTTTCACAATTACATTTTTGGAAGAAGCTTTGAGCTAGTTACTGACCACAAACCCTTACTAGGCCTGCTAGCCCCCAACAAGCCCACTCCACCTTTCATGTCTCCAAGACTAATCAGATGGGCTCTTTTCCTCTCAGGGTATCAGTATGAGCTCACCCACAAGGGGGGGAAGGAAATCAATCATGCAGACGGCCTAAGCAGATGCCCCATAGCAGACTTAGTGGAAGACCCTGTTCCTTCCACAGATGTGTTAATGATAGAACTCGAGGAAAACCCACTAACCACAGCAAAAGAGGTAGCTGCACACACGCAGCAAGATCAAATCCTTAAACAAGTGGTGAACTGTGTTCTAAAGGGATGGCAAAATGATGTTGTGAAACCTGAATTGTGTGATTTTAAAAACAAAAGACTTGAATTATCGTATGTAAAAGGTTGTTTACTGTGGGGGGATAGAGTGATCATTCCCAAAAGCCTAAGGGGAAAGGTACTCAAAATGTTACATGTGGGTCATCCTGGGATTGTCAGGATGAAGAGCCTGGCAAGGGGGCATTTATGGTGGCCAGGGCTGGATGCTGATATTGAAAATTGGGTTTCAAAGTGTGATCCGTGCCAAGAGTCACGACCCAGTCCCCCCAAAACAACTCCGGCTGAGTGGGAACAGCCTGCTGGTCCTTGGTCTAGAATCCACATTGATTTTGCTGGCCCAGTGGGGTCTCAGTATTTTTTAATAGTGGTTGATGCTTTCTCCAAATGGTTGGAAATAATAGCAATGAACAACATAACCACAAGTGCCACTATCAAGGTATTGAGCAGACTGTTTGCATCCCATGGTTGCCCAGATCTCTTAGTGTCTGACAATGGGCCACAGCTAACAGCCAGGCAATTCGAATTGTTCCTAGATGGCCTAGGGGTCAGGCATGCCCTCATCTCGCCTTATTCGCCCTGGGCTAACGGATTGGCAGAACGTTACGTACGGGTGGCAAAGGAGGCATTGCGCAGATCAGGCCCTGGGGATGTGCAACAGAACTTGGACCAATTCTTACTCACCCAACACATTACCCCTAACTCGCACACACATGTAAGCCCTGCAGAGTTATTGATGGGAAGGAAGTTGAGGTCACCACTAGACAGGTTAAACCCAAGGTTCTGTGTTAATAATAACCAAATGTGTACAAAACCTGAAAGAGAAATGTATTTGGGACAAAATGTATATGTAAAAAGTTTTGATGGAAATGTAAACTGGATGAAGGGAATTATTGTTAAGCAAAATGCACCTAAGACCTATGTTGTTAAACTAGAGGATGGTCGTTTGTGGAAACGACACATAGACCACATTCGGAAGCGAACAGAAAATCAATTGCCACAAACCGCTGACATGGACTCTCCCCCTTCAACAGACTTTAGTACGTTGCCCGAAATAAGAGACACGCAAAGAGACTTATCGGGCCAGGGGGAACCATCCAGCGACGCCGAACCATCCTCGTCCTCCGAAGCCTTCGTTGGGCCCGCCAGGCCAAGTCCGCAACACCGGGAGAACAGCGGCGAGCCATCCTCCACAGTCGGTGGCGAAGGAGAAATTGAACTGCGCAGGTCAGCGCGAGCTCCTCAGAGGCCCCACCGATTGGACGACTTTGTCACATGGCTTTCTTGATGGATGTGTCCAACTATGAGGGGAGGGGTGTTGTATCCTGTAATGGCTACCTTGTAACTCTGTAAATAGTTTGTTCCTCTTTCAGCGCTGTCTGAGCCCAAGCAGGAAGTCACTCCTGATTGGCTCAGACGCGGCCGGCTCTGGCTTTGGCGGGAACCGCAAATATATAAAAGGAGCGGTTTCTCCAGCCAGAGTCAGTCGGTACTCGCTGAATTGTCACTTTACCTTGCTGAGCTGTCACTTATTCTCTGAGCTGAATAAAAGTACCGATTGCTCCAAACCCTGTCTCTGGGTCTACTTCAGATTCCTAGACTACTTTATTTAAACAAAAGAATTCAATGCTTAAGGGAAGTATTATCTCCTTCCCCCTCTCCTTATTAAGAGTTTTCAATATGTATTTGAAAGAACCCAATTAATTAAACATTGGTGGCTATTTCTTGTCACATGTCAAGTAACTATTTCTAGGTTTTTTTAATTGTAACCTTTCAAATGAAAGAATAATTTGCATATACAGTGATCCCTCGATTTTCGCGGTCTCAATTTTCGCGAAACGCTATACCACGGTTTTTCAAAAAATATTAATTAAAAAATACACCACGGTTTTTTTTGCTATACCACGATTTTTCCCACCCGATGACGTCATACGTCATCACCAAGAGTCACTTCTCTGTCTCTCTCTTTCTTTCCTCTCATTCTCTGCTTCAATCATTTTCTCATTTCTCTTTTTTTCTCCCCTTTTTTCTATCATTTCTTTCTCTCTTCCTTCCACTCTTCTCTCTCTCTCTTTCTTCCTCTCTCACACTCTCTTCCTCCCTCTCTCATCTCTTTCTTTCTTTCCTTCTCTCTCTTTCTCTATCTCTCCCCCTCTTGCTCTCGAGCGGCCGGGCAAACGGCGGGTAGCCGGGCGAGCAGCGAGCGAGCGAACGGGTGAGCGAATGGGTGAGCGGCGAGCGAGTGAGCGGCCGGGCGAGCGGCCGGGCGAGCGGCGAGAGAGAGAGAGCGGCCGGGCGAGCGAACGGGCGAGCGGCGAGAGAGAGAGCGGCCGGGCGAGCGGCCGGGCGAGCGGCGAGAGAGAGAGCGGCCGGGCGAGCGGCGAACAGCGGGCGAGCGGGTGCTGGGGGGGCGGGGGCAGCCGACATTCAAAGCAATCTTTGTCGGCTTCCGCACTTTCGTCGCTCCCCGCCTCCACCATCTGTGCATGCGCGGCCATGGAAAAAAAAGGGCGCGCATGCGCAGATGGTGTTTTTACTTCCGCGTCGCTATATCGCGGATAATCGATTTTCGCGGGAGGTCTTGGAACGTAACCCCCGCGAAAATCGAGGGATCACTGTACAGTGGGCTTGTAACGCCATCTCCCTAGGCGTCTTCATTCTGCCTCTCGTCTGGGATCTATTAATAAATCAATTTGTGCTTCAATATCATTATGCCTGGAACACGAGTTTAAAGGTACCTTGAAAAAATTCTCTTTCGCCCACTCTTGCTTAGCTGAGTCCTCAATGAAAATCTTTTGGTGTAGGTTCTATCTTTGCTGTATGCCAGTACAGGCAATCCTCGATTTAGGACCACAATTGAGCTCAAAAGTTCTGTTGTTAAGTCCGACATTTGTTAAGTGAATTTTGCCCCATTTTACGGCTTTTCTTGTCTCGGTTGTTAAGTGAATCACTACAGTTGATAAGTTAGTAACCCAGTTGTTAAGTAAATCTGCTGATGATGTCTTGAGACGCAGCAATGGTCATAAAGGTGAACCAATTGCCAAGCATCTGAATTTTGATCACACAATCATGGAGATGCCACAAAGATCATAACTGTGAAAAATGGTCATAATTCACTTTTTTCAGTGCTATTGTAACTTTGAATGATCATTAAATTAATGTTGTAAGTTGGGGACTGCCTGTATTTAGAAGGAGATGGAATGTCAAGTGTTGAAATGTTTAAGAAACTTTGATTTAGTCATTCTGCCTCTTGTTTATTTCTATTTTTTCATTGTTTTTTTTTTAAATTAGTTTTAGTTGGCTGGTAAAAAGAAAAGAAAATATGTCAGTTTATTGGGCATCTCTGCAGCAGCAGGAAGCACTTCAGAAATGTCCACCACTTATCAGACTGAGTCATTGAAGACTGTGAACTGCTAACGCACAGAGAAAGTTAATTGGCATGGGGAGCAGTTGACTCTCAAGTGATGTCAAAATGGATAATAGATGTCAACTTTCTTTAATGGATTGTAATATATGAAACTTAGATTTCATAGTTGTGTCAGCTACATTGAAGTCCAACTCCACCATGGGATTGTGCTATCTCAACTGATCTTCTTGCGATCTTTTCACCCCGCTGAGAGAAAACATTATCCATCCATCCTTGAGTTCCATTTAATTTATTGTTCCCATAGCCAAACCCTACTCTGCTTTGGTTGCAGCTGTTCCAAGATATTGTCAAATGGAGTCCTAACTGGTCAGTGTACTCCCTCATAAGTAAGCAGATTGGTTTTCTCCTCTAGCTTTGCCATTGTGCTCCTTCAGAATGTAACTAGAGAGTAGGGAGTAGAGAGAATGCTGGTAATGACCTTTAAAGCCCTACATGGCATTGGACCAGAATACCTCCGGAACCGTCTTCTACCGCACGAATCCCAGCGGCTGATAAGGTCCCACAGAGTTGGCCTTCTCCGTGTCCCATTGACCAAACAATGTCGTTTGGCGGGCCCCAGGGGAAGAACCTTCTCTGTGGCGGCCCCAGCCCTCTGGAATCAACTTCCCCTGGAGATTAGAATGGCTCCCACCCTCCTTGTCTTTTGCAAGTTACTTATGACCCACCTATATCGCCAGGCATGGGGGAACTAAGACATCTCCCCCAGGCTTATTATATTTCATGTTTGATGTGTATGTGCTGTATGGTTTTTAATTGCTGAGGTTTTTATATATTTTATTGTTAGATTTGTTCCATTGTTCTACTGTTTTTATTCTGTTGTGAGCCGCCCCGAGTCTTCGGAGAGGGGCGGCATACAAATCTAATAAATTGAATTGAACTGAACATGAGAATCTGGCTTCTGAGCTGTGTTTGGAAATCTCTCAGCTGGTTTATTGGCCATTCCCACAACATCTCACTTCTGCATTTCCCAAGCTTCAATTCATGCAGAATAAAGAAACATACTGTATGGGAATACAGCAGGACAGAAATGGAAGGAAGGAAGGAGAGAGAGAGAAAGAGAGAGAGAGAGAGAGAGAGAAAGAGAGAGAGAGAAAGGGTTAAAGGGAGAAAGAAAGGGAAAAAGGGGGAAAGGGAGAAAAGGAAGAGAAAGCACTGCCATCATTGGTCAAATAGCTAAATTCTAAAACTTAACAGCAGCTGGCAAAACAGGTATTTTGCTTCACAGGGAAGAAGCAGTGGAGACACAAATTACAGGAAAGCTGGCTAATAAGCAATAAAATCAACCCTCCTCTTCCATAACTTTTATTCAAGATTAGCTTGACAGACCCCATAGGAATAAAATTTCTCATTGTTTTTAGGGTGACTGTTTCAGTAGACTGGATGCTGCATGATGTTTCTGTATTTGAAGCTGACTCACACACTTTGATCTGCTTCCTCAGAAAACCAGGTAGACTTCTCCTTGCATGCAAAGAAATCAAAAGAAAGATGTGAGACCTTTCTGGCTCCTGATCAATCATCCCAGCAACAAATCAAAGCCAAATCAACATTGATGTTGAGTTCTGTTCCCTCAACCTCAGAGGTACATGTATATTTCGTGAAGCTCTGGGACTTTTTAAAAACAAAAAAATTGTGAGCAAAAATAAACCTCTTTTTCTTTTTGAACTACTTCTGGCGGGGGAGAGAGAGTAAAGTTTATCCCTTTCCACCACCAAATTAACAAATGTTCTACAAAGAAGGACAAGGTGAGGTCAGGAAATTAGTCACTTTAGAACAATGATGTGAAATATTACCAAGAAATAAGCCACAATAAGAAAAAGGATTTGTCCTCTCTATAAACTTTCTGACTGAATAATTCTTACACATGTCTAGTTAGAGATTATCCTCCTGTTGTCTCCAGGTATCAATATGGGGAGGTAATGTTCTTCCTGATTTATCAACAAAATCCAATAAACTGATGCTCAGACGAACAGATATCGGACTTTAATATACAAATCAATTATGTCCTAACCCCATATGGGCGTCAAAGGATATGAATTGTATTCCGGCTACATAGATGAATCAGGGTAAAAAGAGATGTTAGCCAAGTTCACATATCATGGTGTCAAGTGAATTCAATAATCCAATTGCAGTTAAATAAATTTTTAAAAATCTTGTTTAAGTTGTTTTACCACAAAACAATCAGTCATTGTTGTCCAGGTGTTTAATGTGTATCATCTCATCTTTCCATCATTGTAGCATCTAGTAATGTAATGTTATGTTTTGTCTAACAACATTCCTTTAGGAAATCTAATTATTCTGTTTTTCTATCAGCTTAATGTTACATTGTGACTCACATTCTTCTGTGGAACTATTAAGTCTGACTTTTTGACTCTGAAAGTCTCCTTTTCACCTAAATCATTTCCTCCTTCTTCTAGAATTTTCTGAGTAGCATTACGGAAGTGCTTCTCAATTATTTTCTGTTATTTCCCATCCCCCAGGAAGAAGTAACTATTTCGTGCACCCCCAACTCTCTTTCGGGATGCTTGTTTGCAATATTCGGCACATTTTCGCTGAAAAAATTTACCTGCCTTATCAGCGTAATTGGGGTGTAATGTATTTAAGTGATATGTTAATTTATTTGGCTTCATGCTGTCTGCTGCCAACATTTTTAGACACAGTAAACATATAGGTCTTTCCTTGTCTCCCACCACAGACACATACGCAGGGGTGGGCTGATGCCCGGACAGGGGAAGCACAGTGGGGTAGTGAAAATGGACCTCCACCCCAGAGCACCAAATTTTCACTGAAAGATGTTGAAAAAAATTGCAGGGTGTCCTGCATAAGCCACGCCCACAGTGTGATAGTAAAAATTTTGGTAGCCCTTCACAGTACATAGGCTTCATCATATTTCCCTGTCTTAGCTTTCAGGAGATTTACGTTTGTCTCATTATCTTTGTCTCTCTCCTCCTTTCTTTTCACACCTGTTAAATATTTTTCCATGGTGTCTCTTAAGGGTTTGTTATCTGTGCTTTTTCATATCTCCTGCTCTGTGCTGTGTCCTATAATTTGGTGCAAAAAAACCCTACTCCCTGCGGCAAAAAAGCACCTTCCCAGGGTCAGGCACCCCCCTCTGGCATTGCTGCATGCCCCCCCAGGGGCCCCCGCCACACTATTTGTGAAGCACTGCAATATGGAGGCATGCAAAAGATAAACTTTGGCAGGAGGTCAGCGTTGCAAAATCAGACAAAACTTCCCATAAGAGCTCAGTTTCTCTGCAGGTTAATCACTATAATTTAACAGCAGGAAGGCAAGCAATGACAAGCAGTTCAGTTTGCTAAAAAACCTGCCACAATGTAACTTGATCTACTTAAAATATAGCAGGCTTACCATGTATTTTATTTTATGTGTTTACCATGTATTTTATAGCCATGATTAATCACAGTGCTTAAGTGCAAGAGCTACTTATTGTATTGTTATTAATTAGTATTGATCAGATTTGATCAGAGAGTAGTGACTGAAATCAAAAAGAGGAATGCTTAATTTTCTTGAAATCTGTAGGTTATAGTGGTTAGATGGGGTGATCATGCTTCAGCTCCCGCTAGCCTGGAGGTTTGATGGGTGATGTCAGGCTAATTATTCACCTCAGCCTAATTTGCCTCACAATATCTTTATGAAGATAAACTGACAGAAGGTCCCATGCTATCTAATATGGAATACTATGACAACGTATATAATCCTGTTCTTGTGCCAAGTGGAATATTTTGAAATAGAATAGAGTAGCATAGAATAGAATAGAATAGAATAGAATAGAATAGAATAGAATTTTATTGGCCAAGTGTGATTGGACTCACAAGGAATTTGTCTTGGTGCATATGCTCTCAGCGTACATAAAAGAAAAAGATACATTTGTCAAGAATCATGTGGTACAACACTTAATGATTGTCATAGGGGTCAAATAAGCAATGAAGAAACAATCAATATTAATAAAAATCTTAGGATACAAGCAACAAGTTACAGTCATACAGTCCTAAGTGGGAGGAAAAGGATGATAGGAATGATGAGAAAAATTAGTAGAACAGAAGTGCAGATTTAGTAAAAAGTCTGACAGTGTTGAGGGAATTATTTGTTTAGTGGAGTGATGGCGTTCGGGGAAAAACTGTCCTTGTGTCTAGTTGCACTGCTTATGCTACAATGATTAATACTTCATTGTAGAAGGAGTCAGGGTCAGCTATTTGTGAATTATATTCTATACAGTTTCTTCCTGATGTCAGTTACTTGTTGGATATTTTGGGTCATACCTCTCAGAACTAATAAGATTCAGTTTTGCCACAAATGTTACAAGGGGCAAAAGGAAATCACATCTCTTTGCATTTAATTGATACCGGTGGTCCTTGACTTACGATCACAATTAAACCCAACATTTATGTTGCTCAGTGAGACTGATGTTGAGTTTGCCCCACTTTACAACCTTTCTTGCCACAGTTGGTAAGTGAATCACTGCAGTAGTTAAATTAGTAATATGGTTGTTATGTGAATCTGGCTTCCCCATTGTCTTTTATTGCCAGAAGGTTGCAAAAGATTGTCACATGGACATTGCAACCCTCATAAATATGAACCAGTTGCCAAGTGTCTGAATTTTGATCACATGACCCTGGGGATTCTGCAACAGTTGTGTGAAAAATGGAATGGATGATATAGACTAGAACAGAACAGAACAGAATTCTTTATTGGCCAGGTATGTTTGGACACACAAGGAATTTGTCTTTGATGCATATGCACTCAATGTACATGAAGAAAAATAGAATATATTTATCAAGAATCATAAGATATAACACTTAATGATTGTCATAGATTACTACTAAGCAATCAAATCATACTAGGAAACAAATAAACAATACAAATTGTAAGATACAAGCAACATGGTTATAGTCATAAGTGGGAAAAGTTAGGTACTAGGAAGGATGAGAAGATTAATAGTAATACAGTTTTAGTAAATAATTTGACAGTGTTGTGAGAATTAGTTGTTTAGCAGAATGATGGCATTCAGGGAAAAACTGTCCTTGTGTCTGGTTGTTCTGATGTACAGTGCCTTGTAGCATCATTTTGAGGATAGATGTTGAAATAATTTATGTCCAGGATGTGAGGGGTCTGTAGATATTTTCATAGCCCTCTTTTTGACTCATGCAGTATACAGGTCCTCAATGGAAGGCAGGTTGATAGCAATTGTCCGTCCCCCCCGCCCACTCTAATTATTTGTTGAAGTTTGTGTCTGTCTTGTTGGGTTGCAGAGCCAAACCAGACAGTTATAAAGGTGCAGATGACAGATTTAATAATTCCTCTATAGAACTGAATTAGCCGCTCTTTGGGCAGTTTGAGCTTTATGAGTTGGTGCAGAAAAAACATTCTTTGTTGTACATTTTGATGATGTTTTTGATGTTAGGTGTCCATTTTAAGTGTTGAGATATGATAGCCTAGAAACTTAAAGGTCTCTACTGTTGATATTGGGTTGTCTAGTATTGTAAAAGTATAGGAGGGTTTTTCCTAAAATCTACCACCATTTCTATGTGAAGAAATGAATGTACAGTGCCCTGTAGCATCATTTTGAGCATAGATGTTGAAATAATTGATGTCCAGGATGTGAGGGGTCTGTAGATATTTTCACAGTTATAACTGGAGGACTACCGTATTTAGAAATACCAGGTTGTGTTCCTGAGTCTGCCTGTTGCACCCATTCCTTCTGAGAAAAAGGAAAAAAAAGAGCTTGTAAATTAGACAAAAAGGGAGAAGGTCAAGATCAGAAAGGGATTTATTTCCTTCCTTCCTTTTCTGGACCTCCAGCTCATATCTCAAGATTAGTATGTAGGTCATATCAGGAATGATTGTCAAACAAGAATACAGGTCTGAATGGTTGTCAGCCCCTAGCACAAAGGTTAAAATGATAACTTCAGCGCTTTAGGAGAAGACATAAATGATGAGCTGGGTGGAGAGAGCTTGAGGCAGCTTGCTAGACTGTGAAGAGTAGTCAAAGAACTGAAATTAGGATGTTCAGGAAATCCTGTGGCAAAAATGGACATGGGACAGGAATCTTTTGCACTGCTTATGCTACAAATCTCCTATCATATGCTCCTCCTGAATATATCACAGGTCAATTTGGGTTGATACCAACTTATCAGCATTTGAAGTGTAGCACATATTCAAAACAATTCAGGAAAGCCAAGTAGAATCTAAAAACTGATGACAGCCTCTTCAGAAGGAAAGCAGAGAAAAAGCCACAAGAGGACTGCAGCAATTTTAAAATTAAAAGGACAGATGTGTTTTTGAAACTGAAAGACTCAAATATTTTGGTTTTTCTAATAAATCCCTTATGGTTTTGCTACCTTATTTGCTCTTTATGTGATTATTTGTCAGTACAGCATGTCTCTTCTAAGTACATATAGGTGAAACTCAAAAAATTAGAATAGCATGTAGAAGTTCATTTAGTTCAGTAATGCAACTTAAAAGGTGAAACGTAATATATGAGAGAGACTCATTACGTGCAAGGCAAGATCGTTCAAGCCATGATTTGTCATAATTGTGATGATTATGGAGTACAGCTCATGAAAACCCAAAATCCACCATCTCAGAAAATTAAAATATTACATGCAATCAATAAAACAAGGATTGTACATAGAATAATACTGGACCTCTGAAAGGTATAAGCATGCATATGTACTCAGTACTTGGTTTGGGCCCCTTTTGCACCAATTACTGCCTCAATGCAGCGTGGCATGGAAACTATCAGCCTGTGGCATTGCGGAAGTTTTATGGAAGATCAGGATGCTTCAATAGCGGCCTTCAGCTCTTCTGCATTGTTTGGTCACATAACTCTAATCTTTCTCTTGACAGTCCCCATAGAGTCTCTATGGGGTTCAGGTCAGATGAGGTTTCTGGCCAATCAAGCACAGTAATCCTACTATCATTGTACCAGTTTCTGGTGCTTTTGGCAGTGTGGGCAGGTGCCAAGTCCTGCTGGAAAATAGAAGTCAGCATCCCAATAAAGCTCAGCTGCAGAAGGAAGCAAGAATTACTCCAAAATATCCTGGTAGACGGCTGGAAACTTTTTCATCTCATTTGGAAACCAAGGACCCAGAGTATGGGGAGAGGCACACACACAGCAAGATGCTTGAGGAGTAGTGTGAAGTTTCCACAGTCTGTGTTGATTTGGGGAGCCATGCCATCTGCTGGAGTTGATCCACTGTGTTTCATTAAGTCCAGGGTCCGTGCAGCTGTCTCCCGGGATATGGGTAAAGAGGATACTTGATAGACATTCTTTTTCAGTGCATTGGTTTAATAATATATAATAATGTTTTTATTTGAATTGATTAGCTTTGCTCAAAGTCTAGGGAGATTCTTACCATCCAGGTCATGGTTGCCCCAAAGGTACATTTTCAGGAGGCAACTAGACTTTTCTTTTCTTTTAAGACTTTTTGTTTCTCATCTATAAAACTTGTTCAGCTCCGACTGGATGGTGAGGAATGGAAGGATTTATATCCCTTGCAGGCAACTGGTCATTTGCATCCTTTTAGAGAGTCATTGAGGCATTTAGAGTTTTACCTGTGTTCTCAGGGTCACTTAAAGAGTGCAAATGTTCCTGTAGTTTGCATTTTTTCCTAGAAATCCATTCATACCATTTGAAGGATGTTCATCCCAAAGTGTATGGTTAAAAGTCTATGGACTTTTCTTCTTTGAAGTCTCATCCAGCTTTTTGAAGAAGAAAAAAACAAGAAAAGCCCCTTTGGGGCAACCGTGACCTGGATGACTGAGAATCTCCATAGATTTTATCCATGCAGTTTGAGATGAACACCCTTCGAATGGTGTGGGAGTATGAATGGATTTCCAGGAACAAGTGCAGACTACAGGAACATTTGCACCACTCAGGTAACACTGAGGACACAAGATAAACCTCCAAGTGCCTCAAAGAGTCTCTAAAAGGTTGAAAGGATTATAAATCCTTCCATTCCATACCATCCAGTCAGAGCTAAAGAAATTTATTTATTTATTTATTTATTCATTCATTCATTCATTCATTCATTTATTAGATTTGTATGCCGCCCCTCTTCGAAGACTCGGGGCGGCTAACAACAGTATAAAAAGACAATGTAAACAAATCTAATATTAAAAACAATCTAAAAGACCTCAATTAAATAACCACTCATACATACAAGCATACCATGTATAAATTCTATAAGCCTAGGGGGAAGGGAAATTTCAATTCCCCCATGCCTGACGACAGAGGTGGGTTTTAAGGAGCTTGCGAAAGGCAAGGAGGGTGGGGGCAACTCTGATATCTGGGGGGAGATGGTTCCAGATGGTCGGGGCCACCACAGAGAAGGCTCTTTTTCTGGGTCCCGCCAAACGACATTGCTTAGTCGATGGGACCCGGAGAAGGCCAACTCTGTGGGACCTAACCGGTCGCTGGGATTCATGCGGCAGAAGGCGGTCCCGGAGATAATCTGGTCCGATGCCATGAAGGGCTTTATAGATCATAACCAACACTTTGAATTGTGACCGGAAATTGATCGGCAACCAATGCAGACTGTGGAGTGTTGGTGTAACATGGGCATACTTTGGGAAGCCCATGATTGCTCTCGCAGCGAAACATCTTCAAAGAAAAAAACAAGAAAAATCCAGTTGACTCCCGAAATGTGATATGAGTGTTCCTCCTTAGTTTTTATTAGTTGATCATATTTTAGTAGCATACGGTTGTTGGTTTTTTTTAAAAAAATGCAAGCTGATTTATAAAAGCTTTTTGTCTGATAACAGAGTTTGCCTACATTGTCAAATAAAAAGTAAATAAGCTTGATATTTTGAAGCTGGGAATAGACAATTCCCTCTGGACTGTGTGGGTTGTTTTTTTTTTTGCTGCACCCCCAATCTCTTGAGCTTCCAGTGTAATGGAATAATTATGTAGCAGTGTCAATGATTAATCAGGTCCTTTTCCTTGCTATAGTTTGGTCAATGTCATAAACCTTCAGTCATTGACAGAAGTGCTCACACATAGGCACGATTTGAAAGATCAGAATCTTATTCAAACATATTGTAAATGACCTTACAGTGTAATGGAGCATTGGGTAATGCTGCTGGTAGCAAGCTAAAAACAATCAAAAATAGCAGGTATTTTTTTTCCCTACAGAGAAGAAATTAATATCTCTTTCAACATCTATTAGTCATATGTGGCTGTAGGCATCCAAACAAAAATAAACACTGGAAAGAAAAAAACAAGATTCATGCTCACAGTTTGTAAAATGTGAACATTTAAAGCCTGAAGTATATTTTATTCTGAGTTTCAAGGATTATTTACATTTCTCAAGCTGGTCAATGAAATAAAACTAATTCCCCCCTTCCTCCGTCCCTTCTCATATGACTCAGTAACTATTATTTACATTGATAAAATGTTGATTTTTTTAAAATGTCCAACAAGATGGAAAAAAGTAGTTCCATAAATTATGCAAAAGAGATATTCAAGTCATATAAATGTTGTAT
The DNA here is from genome assembly GCF_031021105.1 of Erythrolamprus reginae. Lineage (NCBI taxonomy): Eukaryota > Metazoa > Chordata > Lepidosauria > Squamata > Dipsadidae > Erythrolamprus > Erythrolamprus reginae. Next base: position 202,197,603 of record NC_091950.1, read on the forward strand.
TACATTAACTAATGCAAAAATTATTGTTTAATTGTAAAAAAAAAAATTATAGATAGATATTCATATTCCTTTAGAATTTTGCACCTTGAACAAGAATACCATATCTCTTCCTCCAGCCAAGGGAAGTCCTTGGAGATTCTCCAGAGTCTGTACATTAATATACATTACTCTTTTTATATAATAATAATAATAATAATAATAATAATAATAATAATAATAATATTTATTAGATTTGTATGCCGCCCCTCTCTGAAGACTGGAAAATAAAGTCATTTAAGTTAATAAAACCCTGGAGTTCAAAGGGACCTAGGAGGTCATCAATTCCCTTCATGCCACAAGATTCACTGCATCATCCCTGATAGATGTCTAGTCAACCTTGGCTTGAAAACCTCCAGTAAAGGAGAAGGAACCACTCCTTGCGGTAATCTAGTCCACAGTTTGACAGCTCCTACCCTTAAAAGGTTCTTCTTAACATTTAATTTGTAGCCACATCTTTAAAGTTTCATCCCATTAGTTCTATTATTACCTTCTGAAGCAAGTGAAAATCTGTCAAAAGGAAAAACACAGGACAACCTGTTAAGTTCCAGTTAAGATTTATTGCTCAAACCCATACACAAGAATCTAGTCAACTAATGGTCAGTATTAAATTGGCACTAGATAAGAATTAACGGAATTCAAGGGGTGCTGGACTTGGTTCGCTTGTGGGAGCATAATACGCCAGACTGATTGCTTCGTTGACTCTACTTCCTGTTCTATCGGGCTCTCTGGTAGACTCCTCCCAAAAATTCACAGGTACAAATTTCAGACACACACACGTTTGAAAATTCAAAACAATGTTCTTTATAATGAAAATTCACTTAACCTAAGCCCTCTTTTGGTATAGCAAAGAGCACTCGTCTCCACACAAACTGGTAGTTTGTACAAGTCCCTTATCAGTTCTGTGATACTTAGCTTGCAGCTGTGAGGCAATTCACAGTCCTTCTTCTTTCACAAAGTGAAACACACTTTGCTCTGGTTTAGTTTCAAAGCGGGGAAAAATCAGCACACAAAAGGTCAAAGTCAGTAAAGCAGTCACGAAACACAACGATCAGATAATCCTCCACAATGGCCAAACCCACAGGCTGCTATTTATAGCAGCCTCACTAATTACTACAGCCCCACCCAACCACAGGTGGCCTCATTTTCTTTGATAATCTCTCAGTTGTTGTTGCCTATGCATCGCTCTCCGCATGTGTGGCTGTATCATTAACTCTTGTTCTGAATCCAAGGAGGAGCTAGATAATTGATCTCCTTCTGAGATGTCTGCCACACTCTCCTCCTCCCTGTCACTCATGTCTTCTTGGTCAGAGGAGCCTTCATCATCAGATTCCACCGCGGGCAAAACAGGCCTGCAGCATGTGGATGTCTCCCCCACATCCACAGTCCTTGGGGCAGGAGCTGGGCCAGAGCTAACCACAACACTTCCAGGCTTTTCTTCGCCTATAGCAGTGTTTCCCAACCTTTTTTGAGCCGCGGCACATTATTCACATTTACAAAATCCTGGGGAACATTGAGTGGGGGGGGGGGCTAAAAAAAAGTTTGGACAAAAAATATCTCTCTTCCTCCCTTTCGCTCTATTTCTCTCTCTCTCCCTCTTTCTCTCTCTCTCTCCCTTCCTTCCTCTTTCTTTCCCCCTCTCTCTCCATCTCTCTTTGTTTCTCCCTTCCTTCCTCTCTTTTTTGCCCTCCTTCTCTCTCCCTCCTTCCCTCCCTCTATGTCTTTCCCTCACCCTCCTTCCCCCCTCTTTCTCTCTCTCTCTCTTGCTGTCTTTCTCTCTCCCCCTCTCTCTCCCTCTCTCTTTCTCTCTCTTGCTATCTCTCTTTCTCTCTCTCTCTTTTGCTTTTTCTCTTTCTCTCCCCCTCTCTCTCCCTCTTTCTCTCTCTCCCTCTCTTGCTATCTCTTTCTCTCTCTTTCTCTCCCCCCTCTCTTCCTCTCTTTCTCTCTCTCCCTCTCTTGCTATCTCTTTCTCTCCCCCTCTCTCCCTCTCTCTTTCTCTCTCCCTCTCTTGCTATCTCTTTCTCTCTCCCTCTCTCTTTCTCTCCCTCTCTCCCTCTCTTGCTATCTCTTTCTCTCTCTTTCTCTCCCCCTCTCTCCCTCTCTCCCTCCCTCTTTCTGTCTCTTTCTCTCTCTTTCTATCCCCCCTCTCCCTTTCTCTTTCTCTCACTCCCTCTCTTGCTATCTCTTTCTCTCTCTTTCTATCCCCCCATCTCCCTCTCTCTTTCTCTCTCTCCCTCTCTTGCTATCTCTTTCTCTCCCCCCTCTCTACCTCTCTTGCTATCTCTTTCTCTCTCTTTCTCTCCCCCCTCTCTCCCTCTCTCTTTCTCTCTCTCCCTCTCTTGCTATCTCTTTCTCTCTCTTTCTCCCCCCTCTCCCTCTCTCTTTCACTTGCCTGCTGGCTGGGCCAGGACAGAGGCTCCAGCCCTATGTCCATGCCCAGCGCAACGCCAGAAATGTACGGCGTCTAGCAACACGTCTAGCCGCCGCCGTCGGTGCCTCTGTTCCGGAGCTCCGCCTCACAGCTGATCACCCTGACGTCACCCCACGGCTACTGCCCAATGCCGCTGCTGAGAGAAAGAGAGAGGGAGAGAGGGGGGAGATAAAGAGATAGCAAGAGAGGGAGAGAGAGAGGGACCACCCTGCCGCCACCCCACGGCTACAGCAACATGTCCAGCCGCCGCCGGTCGGTGCCTCCATTCCGGAGCTCTGCCTCACAGCTGACCACCCTGGTGCCGCCCCATGGCTACTGCCCGCTGCCGCCGCCATCACCCTCCCGCTGTGCGCCACCCTCCCACAGCCGCTGCCCTCCCACCAAGCCCCAAAGCTCACCTGCTGCCGTCGCCAGGGAAGCTCCAGCCGGGCAGGGTGCTGCAGCTGCTGGAAAACTTGGAAGGTGCAAAGAAGGAAGCTCAGCTTCCGGTCTCACAACTTTTTGCTCTTCGCAAAAAGTTGCGAGACCAGAAGCTGAGCTTCTTTCTTCGCGGCACACCTGACCATGTCTCGCGGCACACCAGTGTGCCGCGGCACACCGGTTGGGAAACACTGGCCTATAGAACCATGAACCAATGTGACTGCCTTTCAGATATTTGAAGATTGATGTCATATCTTCTCGCAACCTTCTCTTCTGCATGCTAAACATGCCCAAGTCTTTAAATTATTTCTCATATGATTTGGTTTCCAGTCCTTTCACTATCTCTTGTTTTGCTTCAGTTTATCAATGTTTTTTTTTTAATTGGACTCTGTAGAACCAAAACAATACTTCAGGTGAGACCTGACCAATTCAGAATACAGTGAGCAATCACCATATTTTTCAGAGTGTAAAATGCACCAAAATATAAGACACACCTTGATATTCATCTGGCTAGCATCCTTAATCTGGTCAACTTCAGCACATTATTTTATTCCCTGCTTAGGGCTTTAAAAAATCCTTATTCAGAAAGAGTATCAATGAAAGAGCTTTCAAACCAGTAAGAGCTGGGAACATCATTAGCACCTTGTTAGGGCTGAAAAGAAACAATCTGAGTAAGCAGACCAATGAAAAAAAAACATGCAAAAACTTAGGGCTTGGAAAACATTCTTCATAGAGAGAAACAATGAATGAGACTGCAAGTTAAGAGCTGAGAAGATTGTTAGCAGTTAGTTAGGGCTGAAAAAAAGCTTTAAAAAAAGCTACATTCAAAGCATAAGATACAGCCAAATTTTCAGCCTCTTTTAGGGAGGAAAAAGGTGTGTCTTATACTCCGAAAAATACAGTACTTCTCTATATTTCTCTTGAACTTCCTAGAAGTATTGCGTTGGCTTTATTACCCTGTTGGGATATCTGTTAGGCTGTAACTGTTGAGTCATACCTTGGACATAACTATTAATATCATTATTTCTGTATTATGACACATGGGTGACAGCAGTCTGTCTTTTTCCCCCAAACAAAACACCCTTCCAGAGAAATATTATGATAGCCTTAGTAATATCAGTTTTGCAATTTCTTTGACATTCATGTGGAATTATATTTTTCACATATCTGTCTACATAACAGGTGAACACTTCCTGTAGATGTATATATATGCATATCCAGCTACATGGATCCCATCTTGATCTCTTCAGTGATGTGAACATGATACAATGGATTCTCATGATGTTAAAAAATGTAATTGAGAAAAATCGTCATTGTGCCATGCTGCCCTTTCTCAGCCACAATAGACAACTCCCCCCCCAAGCAGTGGAAACGATGGTAGAAATAGCTACTGATCCATGATTGTCTTGTCTGTACTATTCATGCACCTTGCCTCCAACCTGATTTTTAATAGACGAGATTCTTTCTTTTTGAATTATAAAATTTTCTCTGCCGAATAACTAAATTTGTTTTATCCCGTTGATAACCAGTTGTATTTTTTCTGGCTAGAAAATAGTCAGCTGAAAGCTTGCACAATAAGCTGGTGGAAATTGTACAACAATATATCTTTCCCGTACGTATCATGTACTTCCTTTGCAGCCAGCAAATACATCCGCTGAACTATTGTAATTTGCTGGAATGTTGCCACAGCTGAGGAAGTATTGATAAGAGAGAGAGATGGGGAGAAAATGAGTTACTAATCAAATACAGTTTGGATATGTCAAAAAGTATGCCAAAGAGCCAATGAAATTCAATAACTTAAAAAAAGATGTCAGTACCAAGCATCTATCTTTTAAAAAAAGTACTTTTTCATCAGTTTTGTAAAGAGATCAAGAAACTGTATTTCCATTTTTACTGAAACATTCTGGCAGAGATTTGAAATTGTTTGAAACATTTTGATTATGGGATGAATATATTCTAGTCACAAGGAATATTGCTATATTTGTGTAGACAACCATACCAATTAGGGCAAAGACTGCCAGAGTTTACCAGCTTGGCGATTGTGGATATTGGTGTCAGGGCAACTATGATGAAAATCTTCATACAAATCTTTACTTACCATGAAACTATCTGAATGACCTTGGGTCAACTTTTCACCTTCAACTTTACAGGGTTGCACTATGGAAAGGAGAACCATATATTCCACAGAATTTATTAAGAAAAAGGAAGAAGAATCTGGAAGAATTAAGAATTCTTATTAAGAATCTGGAAGAAAAGAGGGAGGCATATGCAGTTCATACTTAAAAAACATACTTTACATACTTAAAGAATATATTTTGCACTGTAGTAAAGAACAGCTTGCTTTTCTGTAAATTAGAAGTCAATCCAAATTGTGTAAAGCTACCCTGTGCTGAGTGATATTCTTCTAGGCTTTGGGAAAAGTGATGTCTAATGAACCAAATTATCTTGTTGGTGCAAGAGTGCAAAATTGAAATGCAATATAAATCAACATAATGTTTTTATTTTAGGCATAGACAATCTGTGACCTCCAGATATTTCTGAACTGCACTGAAGTCACCATAGCCGAAAATACTATTTCTTTTCCAAACTATCACAATGAAACTGAATAAACTTTTCTTCACCAACCTAAACAGAATAATTCGCAAGTTTATTTGGTTGAAAAGGAAAGCAAGAATGAAATCAAAAATAATGCAAGACCACAGGATTAGAGGTGGACTGGGACTCCCACATTGGGAAACTTATTATAAAGCAGCAGCCCTAACCTGGTTGAGAGAATGGATCCTTCTCAGAGATACAATAACTTTAACTGCTGGAAGGCTCAGACTTATTCATTTTATTTATTTTTATTTATTTATTTGTCAAACAAGTATAGCATTATAGTACATATTAGCATAACATAACGTAACATAACATAAGTAGAACGTAGTAATCGAAAGGATAATAAGAAAATAGTACAGGGACATTAGACACAAAGTGCACTTATGTACGCCCCTTACAGACCTCTTAGAAAAGGGGAGAGGTCAATTTTTGATAATGTAAGGTTGAAGATTTTGGGGTTGGGGGAGGCAACAACAGAGTCAGGTAATGAGTTCCAGATAGTGACCACTCTATTGCTGAAATCGTATTTTCTGCAGTCAAGTTTGGAGCGATTTACATTCCGTTTGTATCTATTATGTGCTCTTGTGTTGTTGTTGTTAAAGGTGAAGTAGTCACTGACAGGGAGTACATTATGATGTATGATTTTATGAACAACAGTTAAATCAGTTCGGAGACGACATAGTTGTAAATTTTCTAGATTTAGTATTTGAAGTTTGGAGGAGTAGGGTAATTTGTTACGTGAGGAGGAGTGAAGGACTCTTCTTGTGAAGTATTTCTGGACTCCTTCGATTGTATTAATATCTGATATGCAGTGTGGATTCCACACAGGTGAGCTATATTCTAGAATAGATCTGACAAATGTTTTGTATGCTCTGGTTAATAAATCAGTGTTTCTAGAGAAGAAGCTACATAATATTAGATTTACAATTCTTAATGCCTTTTTGGCAATGCTGTTACAGTGGGCTCTAGCACTTAGGTAATTGGAAATGAGTACTCCAAGGTCTTTGACTGAGTGAGGGTCCTCTGTTAGTTCAGTATTACCAAGTATGAATTTAGTATTCTGATTCTTTTTACCAATGTGTAGGATGGAGCATTTGTTGGTAGAGATTTGAAGTTGCCAGTTGTTAGACCATTCAGCTACATGGTCAAGGTCCTTTTGAAGGGTAGAAGTATTGTCAGTGGTATTAAATAGTTTAACCTCATCAGCAAAGAGAACACAATTGCTTGTGATATCATCACAGAGATCGTTTATGTAGAGTATAAAGAGAGTAGGTCCTAAAACACTGCCTTGTGGGACACCACTGTTAATTGGAGCAGGATTAGATATGGCATTACCTATTTTGACCACTTGTTGTCTGTTGGACAGGAATGCTGAAATCCAATCATGCAGAGGTCCAGAGTTGCCATAGGATTTTAGTTTCAGAAGAGATTTGTCATGAACTACTGAGTCAAAGGCTTTGTAAAAGTCTATATAGATTGCATCTATTGATCTACCCTACTTACACATGGGCTGGCACACTTTTCTTTTTGGAGATTAGGACAATTTTTTTCACACTTTAGACAACATTACTTTAGGAAAAGCTTACAAGAGGTATGGTCCCAAATAAGGAAAAATCACTACACCCAAATACCAAGATGGTTCTCTCCTACAGAAGCCGTATTCCACCCAAATACCTTAGATAATCCAAAACCATAACATATAGTTTATTAACAGATGAAAATTTATTTATTTATTTGATTTATTTGATTTTTATGCCGCCCTTCTCCTTAGACTCAGGGCGGCTTACAACACATTAGCAAAAGCACTTTTTAACAGAGCCAGCCTATTGCCCCCACAATCTGGGTCCTCATAAATTACCAATTAGTTACAAAAGAAATACTGAAAAATAAAGCTATAATCCTATACACCTACAAATCCAATCAAGATATAACAAAGATAAGGCGAAATAGTCTTCCAAAAAATAAACAGTCATACCTCGTCTTACGAACCTAATTGGTTCCAGGGGGAGGTTCGTAAGACGAAAGGTTCGTAAGACGAAACATTGTTTCCCATAGGAAACAATGTAAAGTCAATTAATCCGTGCAACCAAAAAAAAAACCCGCAAAAAAAACCACTGCCGCCCGGCTGTCACCTTTTAAAACAGCCTGGGGGCTTCTCAGCGACCTCCCGAATGCCGAATGCCAAACCCGAACTTCCGGGTTCGGCGTTCGGGAGGCCGCCGAGAAGCCCACAGGCTGTTTTAAAAGGTGACAGCCGGGCGGCGGGGCTTCCCAGCAGTCTCCGAACGCCGAACGCGGAAGTTCGGGTTTGGTGTTCGGCTTCGGGAAGCTGCTGGGAAGCCGCCCGGCTGTTTTAAAAGGTCACAGCCAGGCTGGGGGGCTTCCCAGCAACCTCCCGAACCCCAAACTGTTGCCGAACTTCCGGATTCGGGGTTTGGGAGGTTGCTGGGAAGCCCCCCAGCCCAGCTGTCACCTTTTAAAACAGCCGGGCGGCTTCCCAGCAGCTTCCCGAAACTGAACGCCAAACCCGAACTTCCACGTTCGGCATTCGGAGACTGCTGGGAAGCCGCGCGGTTGTTTTAAAAGGTGACAGCCAGGCTGGGGGGCTTCCCTGCAGCCTCCCGAACCCGGAAGTTCGGCAAAAGTTCAGGGTTCAGGAGGCTGCTGGGAAGTCCCCCAGCCCTGCTGCGACCTTTTAAAACAGCCGAGCGGCTTCCCAGCAGCCTCCCGAAGCCGAACGCCAAACCCGAACTTCCGTGTTCGGCGTTCGGCGGCTGCTGGGAAGCCGCCCGGCTGTTTTAAAAGGTCGCAGCTGGGCTGGGGGGCTTCCCAGCAGCCTCCTGAACCGAACCCGGGGTTCAGAAAAATTTTGCCTCTTCTTACGAACTTTTTTCGAGTTACGAACTGGCGTTCGGGAGGCTGCTGGGAAGCCCCGCCGCCCGGCTGTCACCTTTTAAAACAGCCGGGGGGCTTCCCAGCAGCCTCCCGAATGCCGGTTCGTAACTCGAAAAAAGTTCGTAAGAAGAGGCAAAATTTTTCTGAACCCCGGGTTTGTATCACGAGTTGTTCGTAAGATGAGGGGTTCGTATCTTGAGGTACCACTGTACTCTAGATAAAATCTTAACAGGCGCAGATAAACAAATAATGTCAAAACTTTATAGCTTTTTATTACAATTTGAACACTTTGATGAACAAGTTAAAGGTAATATGATTGCCTGGGCCCAAAATTTTGGATATCCAGTAACCTTAAGAGAATGGGAGAAAATTTGGACACTAAATTATAAATTAACCCAAGCATCAAATTACAAAGAAAATCTTTATAATATGTTTTATTGGTGGCATCTCCCCTCCCACATCCGTCTTGCCAAAATGTTTACATCCTTGTCCCCAACTTGCTGGAAATACAAGCAGGATCTTACTACCACCTATGGTAAACCTGTCCCAATTCAAAAACCTTCTGGCTAAAAATAAAAAATTGTTTGGAACAAATTGTTCTAAACCCTATCCCATTCAACCCAGAACTTTTCTTTCTAGGTATAATCAGGCACCAAATTGATAAAGAAGACAAGTATCTATTAATAAACATTTTAATTGTGGCAAGAATAGCCTTTGCTAAAAATTGGAAACTTGACCATACCCCCACGATTTTGCATTTTATTAATAAGACAATGGAGTGTGCTGACTTGACAAAGATGACCATGGAACTTCAAGACAAAGAAGTACCACAATTATACAAAGCCTGGGAGAAATAGTTCACCTGGCTAGATCAGAAAAAGAATCTCAAAATCTAACTGAATGACAAAAGAACTTAGAAATTTTTACATCTGATGTTGAAACCATACATAAATGACAACTCTAACAGGATAGAGCTTTAATCTTAGAAATCGAACTTTCTCCTATACAAACCTACGACTACAAAAACTTCAATAATCAACCGAAATGCAACAAGACTATAATGGCTGTGAGAAACAGAAGTCAACAAAGAGGTTGACCTGTACCTGTTGTACATATGTACAGTTGCTTTTCACTCTTTTTTCTTCTTTTCTTTGTTCCCTCCTTTTCTTTTCCTTCTTCTTCTCTTTTTCTATTCTTCCTTTTTACTTTTCCCCTTCTTATTATATTAAGATGTAATGCAAAAATGATATATCTGTATGTTTGCTTGTCCTCATATATTCTCCACATTTAAATTTTTCCTTTAAGACTACTACTTGTAGACACATTTGTACTGTTGTGTAGTTCTTTCTTTAATAAAGAAAATTATATATATATATTTTTCGTAGATTTTCACAGGTATATGTATGTAGATTGTTCTGAGTTCGGGTTTTACCACATGTAATATTTTGAGTGTCTATGCGACATTTCGGTACAATCATATTCACCATCATCAGGCTCAAGTTGTTAGCTTCGTGATGCTTTGAATGTAGTCTCTCTCTATATATAGTCTCTCTCTCTCTCTCTTTATATATATATATATATATATATATATATATATATATATATATATATATATATATATATATACCGTGTTTCCCCGAAAGTAAGACAGTGTCTTACTTTCTTTTTATCCCCAAAAGCCCCACTATGTCTTATTTTTGGGGTATGTCTTATATTGGAAAAAATAAGACCCACCCGGCCAACCCACCTACCCGAACCTGCAACACCCATGTCCGGTAAAAAGTAGTATTTTAAAAAATCTTCTTGAAAAATCTGGGTCTTCATTTTTACCCACCGGGGGGGACAAAGAGCCCGAAGCACCCTCCCCCCCACACAAACACACGGAGACACATCCGCATCCCCGCCTGCCCGCCCCGTCCGGGCCCCGCCATGACGTGGCAGCCGCGTCCGGTGCACAGGTCGGCCTTGACACGTGTCCGCCCACCCGGCGTCTCCGAAGCTTACCGGTCTCTGGCGGGCGCCGGGCTGCTTCGCTGCTTGTTCCCCGACGACGGACAACGTCCGGCCGGCTTAGCCGGGATGGGCAACACGGCATCCGCTTGAGACGCCGGCGGGAGCGGCGGGAGCAGCGGGAGCAGCAGGAACAGCAACATTTGGATCAGACGGAGGCGGCGGTGACGTATGGAGGGGGGGGCGGCGCGGAAGTGGGCAGGAGGCGGCAATACCCCCGTGTTTCCCCGAAAGCAAGACATATGTCTTACTTTCGGGGTACGGCTTATATTAGCCAACCCCCCTGAAACCCCCGATACGTCTTACAATCGGGGGTGTCTTACTATCGGGGAAACAGGGTATATATATATATATATATATATATATATATATATATATATATACCGTGTTTCCCCGATAGTAAGACCCCCCCGATTGTAAGACATATGGGGGGTTTCAGGGGGGTTGGCTAATATAAGCCATACCCCGAAAGTAAGACATATGTCTTACTTTCGGGGAAACACGGGGGTATTGCGGGGGGGGGAGCCCTGGGTCTTCCCCGCTGCACACGCTTTCTCGACGGGGAAGGAGGCTGAACCGCAGATATAACATTGGGAAGAAGGTGCAAGGAATCGCGCAAGGGGGGGATAGCGGCGGTGGTTTGGATTAAGCGATCGTAATCCCCCAAAAGGACGAACTCCAGCCTCGGAAGGCCAATGAACCGATGGCTATGAAATTAAGGCTTTTCTTTGAGAGAGAGAGAGAGAGTGGGGGATAGTCGTCGTCGGAGCGCTAAAGACCAGGGCAGAGAAAGCGCGAGCTGCATGCGGGAGAAGCGGAGGAGGAATCAGGCAAGCCGAATGGGAGCCTGTTCTGTGTGAGTCCGTTCCGGGTTTTGCTTACAGCCCCGGGCATTAGCAATAGCAGCGGCGGCAGGAGAGGCAGCCCTTTGCAATGTGGTCCGCCTGTCTCGGCACTTGCAGAGCGAGGATGTAGAGGTGGGTTTGCGGAGGAATTGCTGGCGGGGAATGGAGCGAGGGAGGGCAGGGGAGGGATTCCAATTCGGCTTGCCTGATTCCTCCTCCGCTTCTCCCGCATGCAGCTCGCGCTTTCTCTGCCCTGGTCTTTAGCGCTCCGACGACGACTATCCCCCACTCTCTCTCTCTCTCTCAAAGAAAAGCCTTAATTTCGTAGCCATCGGTTCATCGGCCTTCCGATGCTGGAGTTCATCCTTTTGGGGGATTACGATCGCTTAATCCAAACCACCGCCGCTATCCCTTCCCTGGGTCTTCCCCGCCGCCCACGCAAAGGGGAAACCCCAATCTTCGCCTCCTCGCTGCTGCGCCGCTAAAAGGACCCTTTCAATTTTTTTTTCAATGTAAGACATACCCCCATAGTAAGACATAGGGGGGCTTTTGGGGGTTAAAAAAAAGTAAGACACTGCCTTACTATCGGGGAAACACGGTATATATATATATATATATATTTGAATGTAGTCTCTCTCTATATATAGTCTCTCTCTCTCTCTCTCTCTCTCTATATATATATATATATATATATATATATATATATATATACACATACATACATACATACATATACCGGTGTATGTATGTATGTATGTATGTATGTATGTATGTATGTATGTATGTATATGATTCGACACAAAAATATGTAACCCTTCCCTGGTGCAGAGCTGAAGGGATTGGATACTGTAGCCTAGAAGTTAATTCTTTGCCTTACAAGGCAAAGGTTGCAGGTTCAAGTCCCAGTGAGGGTATGGCTAGCTGATGAGGCCAAAATAAGGCCGAAATAGATCTATCCTAGACTCCCTTAATTTTCAAATTTAGCAAAAAAATATTCAAAGCAGCACGAAGCTAACAACTTCAGCCTGATGGTGGTGAATGTGATTTCACCGAAAAGTCGCATATACGCTCAAAATATTACATGGGGTAAAACCCAAACTCAGAACAATCTACATATATATATATATAGAAGAAAGGCAGCTCAGGTCTCGCTGTGTTCGCCCTAGAACAAGGACAGAAGCACCAGCCTGAAGATGACAAGTGGGACCTCATCGAAACGTCGCCAGAAATTTCTAAATCCTACACGGGAAGAAACTCGAATAAGTCACCATAGCCAATAGTGAGGAAACATCAGTGTATAGAAGGAACAGGTTTGCCCCCATGACCTATTCTTATTTATTAGTCTGGGAAAGACCAAACCAATTACCTTGCTTTAAAATGTAAAACAAATCTTTCACTGATTTGTCCCCAACTAAAATGGCATGATCTTAGCCCAAATAACTACATAATTCATGATGACCACTAGCATACATCTAACAAGGATTGTTCTATCAAACACACACACACAGCCTTGACTTAAAATCAGCATTCTGCCTTGTAATTCTAAGTTTCATTTGGTTTAGATTATTCTGAAATGAAGCCATGTACCAGTAATTTCCCCAATGGCTGTAAGCAGAGTATTTATTTACCATTAAATATTATAGTCACATCAGCAAATTTTAAGGCAAAATGAGAGCTTTGAAAGGAGTGTCAAAAGATTACTTGCACACTCTGTCTACATACAGCGGCATTTTGCAGGCTAATTCATCCAGAAACCATGTTAGCTTACCAGATGTAATCTACTTTTATATACACATTTAAATCAGTCTAGGAGTACAGGGTATCAGGGAAGGTCAAGTCGATAAGATAAATGTATCAATGTTAAACGAGAACTTTCCCAATGAATGGACTGTGTGACTGTCTCGTGTGCGGAAGTGTTGCTACAAGAATTACCTGTCATCACTGTTTAATACTTTCTCAAAGAGATTTCATTGGGTGGGATGCAGTTGGGCTCATGATTAGGGTTTGTTTGTTTTTACTCATATCTGTTAATATTTTTAGAGTTTTGCAATGTTGGAAGTAATAGGATAAGCTTAGTTAAAATGTTCTTCCAAGGACTGGAGCTTCCTTATAGGTAAGATGAACCTACATATTTTAACTCCTTGTTGGCTGGTTATATCATTGAGATTGCTGAACCCAGGAGGAAAAAGCCCAGCATAATCTTAGCTTGCCAAATCAGATGAAATTAGTAACTTAGCACTATTGGCTAATATAAAATATTCAAATCTTTTGCCCCCATGACCTATTCTTATTTATTAGTCTGGGAAAGACCAAACCAATCACCTTGCTTTAAAATGTAAAACAAATCTTTCACTGATTTGTCCCCAACTAAAATGGCATGATCTTAGCCCAAATAACTACATAATTCATGATGACCACTAGCATACATCTAACATGGATTGTTCTATCAAAATTACACTCAAAGAGAAGATACTCAAGAGATTTCCACACAAGTCATTAATTATGAAATGTTATGGCTTTCTGTGGAACTGGAGACTGGGTGTGTTTGTGTGAAAAAGTCATGACGTTCTTACCAATTTCATTGTTCTTCTTGAATTAAAATGGGTTAAGGAAAGAAGATCACCATAGCTGCATCATGTTTGGATTGGTATAGCTCCAATTTGAAACAGCTAAGCCAGCAGAGCTACCCATTTTTGTCCTAAAGCAAGAAATAGAAAATTAATCACTGATTGTTGTTCTTCCCTTTGCTCAGGTTCTAAGTGTGCTAAAAGCAGAAAGCTCACTTTTTCTAAGACATTTGTATGTTTACGGGCAATCTGTTTTATTATAGTTACAATTTAGAAGTTATGTTAAAGTTTAATGTCTTACACTGTGACCCACTTAGGGTACTTTTTAATCCCAGCTGTAGTATGTATTCCCTCACTTGAGAATCACTGATCCAACTTAGAACATGGCTCTTTGACCAAACTCTAACTAGGTTTTCACATACAAGTTAATATGGCAATTATTAATGTGTCCACAAATATTAGACAAGAGTGATTTTTTCCATCGAAATAACTGTCTCGAAAGCAACAAGATTTCAATAATAAGATTGCTTAAAAATAACTGGAAAGCCAAAAAAACTGAACATAAATATAGACATGAAGAAAATCCTTAATTGTAATTGGAGTAATAAAACAAATGTGTTAATTTGGACTACATTCACAGAGAGAATGATTTAGAAAAAGTTTCCCAAAATTGAACAAATAAATAATGACATAGGGAATAAGGATTACACTTCTAAGTTTTTATTAATTAATTAATTAATAAGTTTGTTCCATAGTCAACCAGATGTTTATACTCGATTTGGCATCTTTATCTGCCTATCAAGTCCTTCCCAAGGACCAGGGATAGGCAGATGTTGATATTTGATAGTGTTAGAAGTACCACAACCACAACACCTTGTAGAATGTATGCTTGTAGGATGTATCCTCGAGGATGTATGTATCCTCTTAGGATGAATGTTACCTTTTGAAATTGACTGGTGGTGTGTAAAAATTGTAAAACTGTATGAAATATTGATAAAAAATTATCAAATGATTCAAAGTGTAGATTGTGCAGGAGAAACAGTAGGACATATACTCCTCTCATGCAAGAAGATCACACAAATCTAAAATTAAATAATGCTTGCAAGGATTTGTAGTTCGTAATGAATGATTACATTTTTATAAAACAGTACTGCATGTTCTTTTATAATCTTAACTCTTATATTTTGCTGGAAAATCAGTATGTATATCCACAAAAGAGAAAATACATATTTTGACCAAGACTTCCTAATGAATACTGAGACTGTCAGCTTCTTTAAAATGCTTTTATTCTTGGTAATAAAGCATACAGTTGCACTTGTGACTTCAGCTCTCGGCGCGACTGACTGAAACAGTGTCAGCTTGCTGCTTTTATACTTTCACTTTCCCGCTTAAATGCAACTGTCACCAACTTAAATTTTCCCGGTCAATTTTGACCCAATCAAATTCAACATGTCAAATTCAACTATTTACATTGACTCAATACATATTCAACACCCCTCCCTCCTTAGTTCAGAAAAAGGTTACACAGAAAGCCACGTGACAAAATTGTCCAATCAGTTTGGTCTGCGTACAACTCTTTCAGACCTGCGCAGATCATTCATGTCCTGGCAATCGGCTGAAGAAGAGATCGGCTCGTCAGCGACTGCACTGGCCGTTCCTGGCCTAGCCAGCAGAATGGTTCCAAGTGTTGAGTCTGCAGACACTTTGCCGGCCTCCCGGGATGCCATTCCCGCAACGCTAGATGGGTGCTGCGGGCTTGATGAGTAAATGTCTATGTCCATATTGTTTGATCCATAGTTGTTTTTCTGCACAGTCCATTTGTTAAGGTCCTCTGTGGGAAGCGAAGTTTGATAGTCTGTATTAGTGTCCAAAATTGTTTTTTGTTGTTGGGAGGTCGCTTGCTCCTGGCGCCTCCATAAATGGTCGATGTGCCGTTTCCACAGACGGCCATCGTCCAAACGAACATAATAAGTCTTTGGAGCAGTCTGTTGTATTATAGTCCCTTTTAACCAGTTCAGTCCCCCATCAAAGTTCTTGGTATATAAAGTCTGGCCAATAAACATAAATCTTTCAGGATTTGCATAAACATTTCTGTCTTCACAATACATTGAGTGTAATCTATCTATAGGGGACCTTAATTTTCTACCCATTAACAGTTCAGCAGGGCTTTTCTGCGTTCTTGCATGTTGTGTTAACAAAAATTGGTCTAGACGCTCTTGTACCTCCCCTGGTTCGGATCTCCTCAGGGCCTCCTTTTCCACCCTAACGTACCATTCTGCCAATCCGTTAGCCCAAGGGGAATAAGGTGAAATGAGTGCGTGTCTTATGCCTAATTGGTCTAAAAACAATTCCATTTGTCTTGAAGTGAATTGGGGGCCATTGTCTGAGACCAGTACGTCAGGGCAACCATGTGTTGCAAATAAGCAGCGCAGGGCCTTAATAGTGGCACTAGTGGTCACCATTTCAGATATATTTCTTTACCTAAATAGAGAAAGAGAATGAAAAAGGGCAGGGGTCAGTGTTCCCTCTAATTTTTTTGGGGGGTGGGCGGAAAAGTATAGTGTCTGAGCAGCAGTCCCTTCGGGACTGGGCGGCACTCTTTCCCTCTCACTCTTTCCCTCTCGACTTCTGTGCAGGTTTGAAAAACTCTGAGTTGATGATGATTTTTAAGTGAGCCATTGCTCACTGCTCAGCTTAGAGGGAACTATGGCAGGGGTAAAAACAGTAGGAACAGGAACAATTTCTGATTTTCTGTCAGTTTCCCCATTGAATTTCCTTGTGTGAATCCAGCAGAGATCATCAGAAATATTTCTTTTCTCCTCTGTCCCTCCCCATCCTTCCATTCACCCTTCCCTTTCCAGCAGACAGCTAGGTAACGCTGTTAGTTGGGTGATGGAACAAGAGATTGTAAGACTAGCTGGGAAACTATCACAGAACATTGAAAATTAATATTATGTGACCACAAGAGTGGTACGGTAGTGTAGCAGCAACCAGTAGCACTAAAGCAGCGACAATTTCCCTAAATTCTATTCCCTTGGGAATCATATGGCTTGGATTTTGGATGCACTCTGTAAGTTAACACATTTCAGATACCTTGATTCAATTTTTTTTTGCCTTATTATGCTCTGTTGCTCACAGTTAAAGGTATTCACAACAGAGTTTTAGTAGTACTGTATATATATATAACAAGATGGGGAGCCTTTGGCCTTCGAGGGACCACAAATCCCATCATGCTTACAAATTGGTTATAATTTCTGAAGCTGATTAAATTGGAATCAAACAATATCTAGTTATCTATTCCTGCTGGAGATGATTTCTAAAAAAACACTTTATTTTTGTGTGATAGGGAATTAACTTAAGGCTACTAAACAAAAATTTTAACCACTCTAAGATACTCCAAAAAGGCCATATTTATGTGTCTGCAGATTTCTATAGAGAGGTTTCCAACCCTGGCAACTTTAAGACTTGTGGACTTCAACTCTCGGAATTCCTCAGACAGCAAACTGGCTGAGGAACTCTGGGAATTAAAGTTCACAAGTCTTAAAGTTGCCTTGATTGGAGACCCCTGCTGTGCACTGCTTACTTTATCAGAATTATGCCATAAATTGAGCATCTCAATGTCTGGGACTGGTGGAACCACTGGATTTAAATATCATGTTGTACTCTAGAACAGTGTTTCCCAACCTTGGCAATGTGAAGATATCTGGACTTCAACTCCCAGAATTCCCCAGCCAGCATTTGCTGGCTGGGGAATTCTGGGAGTTGAAGTCCAAATATCTTCAAGTTGGCAAGGTTGGGAAACACTGCTCTAAAAGGCATAATCAGTGATTCAGTATGTATTTACCTGAGGACAAATTGGTATGTTTGCTCCCTGCCACCCCAGCCAACTTCGTACTAGAATCTTTACCATTTTGGAATATTGTTATGTTCTGCACAATCCCAAACCTTGGATATTTGGGTGCTTCTGGGCAGGAAAGCTGCAGAGGCATTACAGCTGATTTGTATTCCATGGTGATAGTTTCTCAGAAAATAAGTATGCATGGAATAAGCAGTTGTCTTTGCTCTATGTGGTTGTATCTGAATTAGTGAACTGCTTCCACCGGCAAATCATAACCTGGAGGCAATGTCTAATGATGCAACTTTTTTCCCCCTTTGTCAAAATGTTTTTCTAAGTGAAGCTTTTAACAAATTTTAAAGATAAACTACTCCAGAATAAAAATGTAAAAAAGAAGAAGCAATGTCTAAAATTATAAGTTAAAATGTTATAGAAATTTTTTTAGTGCACATAATTCCCTTTTGTTCCATTTGTTTTTCTGAGCATTAATCGCAACCTAAGTATATGTACTTTACATTGAACATTGAAGGATCTGCTTAAGTCACTTCATCAGTTATATTTATGTGTCTCATGGCTGTTTTCCAAGAATACATCTTCCAAATGTTTAAATTTGCCTTCTTGTGTGATGGGTGATATGTACTAATTATTCTGTGGACTACCGACTCAATTCTCACCGGCTCAAGGTTGACTTAGCTTCCCATCCTTCCGAGGTCAGTAAAATGAGATTTCAGACTGTTGGGGGCAATATGCTGACTCTGTAAACTGCTTAGAGTGTGCTGTAAAGCATTATAAAGTAGTATATAAGTCTAAGTGCTATTGCAATTGCTGCTGAAATTTCATTAGATTTTATTGTGGATATATACTGTGTTTGCACTTTTTATGTGTTCTTTTGCAGGAGGACTCATCATTCCTTCTTTCATATATGTATATCCTGTTTCAATCTGGTTATCAGATTACCTTTCCAAATGTTTGCTTCTGATGTGTTTTCGAGGTTAAAATTGCCATGGTTACTGTTGAGACTTCTGTTCTCTTTCCTCTGAGGAATCTGGTAAAAGGAACTATTCCCAGAAGAACTGGAATAATCCTGACAGATAATTGTAATTAGTACTAGTACTGTGTGTAAGTGTCTTTCTCTATGGGTGTATAGTTTTCACCATATGTAGTTAAAAACAACCCCAAGTATTATTTAATATATCCATTCATTTACTGTCAAAAACTGGATTTGACTGATAGGTTCACATGTTCTGAGAGCTACAGTATGTTCTACGCTGAATATGACATAGTCTGTTTAAATTAGTAACATAAAATTTTTTGTACCCTTTTCAAGTTAGTTACTAGTTTCTGCAACTTTTTGGAGATTCATCAAGAATATCTGATGAGAAAATTTATATTTTTTTCTATCTATTATTATTGATTATGCCAGAAAAACATCTTCCACTTTTCTTCCAGATACATTTCCCACTAATGGATTGATGTTTTTCTTGCACTGCAAAAGTAAAATGAAATTTAACAAAGGATTATTTGCAATTTGGATTGCTTGGGCTGATCTATGGATTGGATCCACAAAATCTTTCCAGTTAGAAAAACTCCTTGCATTGTTCAGAAACTTTTGATCCAGTAGAATTTGCTTGATGGATCAGATGTTATTCCTTATTTCTATCTTAGTTCCTTAGTTGCCGGCTAGTGGACTTGTTTAAATATTATTGCATGTTAGTATGATGATTCTGAACATGCAAAAGGAGCACAGCCTTAAGAAATATTACCTTATATTGCACATTTTTCCATTCAGGAACTACTTCTGATGAGAGAAAAAAATAGGTCCAACTGAGAATGAAGGATAAATGTACAATTAATATTTTATAGACAACATGGAATTATGGTGCTATAGATATAAATGCCTGTGGCTCTTACTAACATATAGGGGATCCACATAGAGTAGTATCATGACTAGTTGAATAAATAGAAAGCAAGCTGGTGCAACAAATAGAAAGTCAATTTTATTTTATAAATTCGCCTCAAAGAACAGATGGTACTAATTGTAGTTCAGAAATAGTTGAGCCATTTCCATTCTGAATTGAAATCTGCTTTACATATACAATCTCACCCTCTTCCTCCCTCTAAGGTGAGCTGTCAGATGAGCAATGGTTGAATCCTCTGGGAGTACATCTTTTCTTTCTGCCCATGTGTGAGTTGGCACATCCAAGTTCAGATGCAGCTTCCAGAATCTCACTACTTATAAAGAGGTTGCCAGTGAAGGATGCCAGGAGTTGGGGGGGGGGATGATAGATGGATGACAAATGGAACACCAACAGGACTTCCAACTCCTTTTCCTGTCCCTGCTGGTTTTCCAAATTTAAAAATAAACACATACTGTTAAGTCCAGGGATTGAAGAGGCTTGAGACAAGCTTTCAAGACAACAGATCCAGGCTGACAACTTCCCCTTTTATACCGAATTGTCAGATGGCTCAGCCAATCAGTGGTATCTATTTTCCTGCTTGAATAGCGGACCTTGGAGTGGTCAGGCAGTTTCAATATTTAACACTCCTCCACTCTTAGTTGGAACCATCCATTTAGTATGCGTAGTCCTGTAGCTAAGTGAGGCATGTAGGAACCCTAGTGGACCTGCATGGTTCAATAGTGGAGTTGGCTTTGAGAGGTTGGATGTGCTGTTGTCTCTGCTCGTGGAAACTCCTGGAAGCTTTCGGGGAGGGTTGTGGATTCTACTGGAACCAGTTCAGGGTTGGGACGTCACTGGAGCCCTGGGTCTTCAAAAAGGTGTTCCGTCGTCCTTGAGTTTAACTCAGCTGTAGGGAAAACATTATTTGGGTAATGTTGGTTATCTGCGTTTGCAGGTTGGTGGCAGCTCAGTTGGTCAATGTGCCACTGTCATTTTCTACCATCCACTAATAACACAATACAGTATAGGACTGGGGACCTATAAGGATCTCTTGGCAAAGTTCCTTGCAAACACTTGGGTCATTTATTTTAAATGATCTGGTTTGTTTCTGAGTGACCTGTTCCTTATGGTTGGAGTAATTGGGGTGCAACCTGTCTAGTACAGAGTGGTGCCACTGGCTCATTAGTAGCTTGGCTGGGCTTCATCTCATGGCTATGCTAGGTGTTATATGTTGTACTGGTAGAAATTTACCTACTCAAGCTTGCCAGTCACCTGGGCCTAGATATCCAAATGCCTCCTTGGCTGATCTGACCTTGCATTCAGCCTGACCATTACTGGCCAAATGGAAAGGAGTGGTCAATGTGTGGTGAATGCCTTGTTTGGCTAAGAAACCCTCTAATGGTGTGGCTGTAAACTGAGGCCTGATTCTGAAACTATCACATTTGGTAACCTGTGAGTGGCAAAAAGCTTTCGGAGCATTTGGATTACCGCCTTGGCAGTGGTTGACCCCATTAATATGACCTCCAGCCATTTGGAATATTCGTCAACCACTGCCAGAAATGTTTGGCCATGGACTGGACCCATGAAATCAATGTGGACCCTGAACCAGGATGCCCTAGGCCTCTCCCACTCCTGAACTGGGGCCTTGGGAGGTGACCCTAAACTCCTGGCAAAGCGTATAATTGACTACCAATTCTTCTATTTGCTTGTCCATGTTTGGCCACCAAATGTAGCTCTAGGCCAGTGCCTTCATCCTGACCACGAACATGACTGAAATAGAGGAGCCTGTGTCAACTTCCATTTCACAGGAAGACCCCTCCAGGAGCAGAGTTACATGGATTTTCTTGTGTCTAGTGGTACTCACCTGTCCAATCCTGGTATGGTTGGTCTCAGGTGCTCTGCTTTACTTGGCATGGCACTTGGGCTTTGGTGGATCTCATCTCTGACCTCATCTTGTTTCAGCTTGGTTTGCCTCTGGAGTGGCTTGATTGCTGGATGGTTGGTTTGCTCAGCAGATCTTAGCGAGGTGCCCAGGTCTCTCACAGTGCTGGTGAATGGTATACCATTTAATTAGCATTGGTGGGCATTTTTTTTTGGCCTTATTCTTCTGTCCTAACCATGTGCTGGAGATTATGGCTACTCCAAGGGTGGATTCCTTTTACCTTTTCCTACACATGCTCAGAAGGATAATTTTACTTCCGTGCATGTATAGAGAGCCAAAAAAATCACTAAAAATTACAAAAAAATTATGGCGATGTGCAAGGACCAGCACAGACAGCATTGGAGCTGTCACACCAAAATTGTGTCATCGACGGGCCACTACCAGAGCTGCCGCACCGGACCGCACCAGTAGGAACACACCCCTGGGCTACTTATCTGGAGCAGTGGCCAATGCATTTTAATTCTTGAATATAGGATAGCTAAATAAAGTAGCTACAATGACAGATCATTGTTTTTCTGTTTATATAAAGTGTTCACCTTCTTTCTAGCAAAAAGGAAGTTCAATAGTGACATACATGACCACACTTAGTTAAACATTAATTTATCTGATGGGGCACATTATAGTTGTATTAAATCTTCAATTGCTGTAGGTGCACAAAGCTAATGCAAACTATGCTCAAGGAACTGGAACATGTGCTTATTCTTCCATGACTATGTGGTCTACTGATGCATTGAGTATAAAGTGCAAATGGTTTCTTCTTAACAAATAATAATCTGTGCTAAAGATTACTATTTATTTCAAATGCTATAATACTTGTATTTGTATATAATACTTGTATTTTATATATGCAATATTTCTCAGTAACTTCCGGGTTCGGCATTCGGGAGGCCGCCAAGAAGCCCCCAGGCTGTTTTAAAAGGTGACAGCCGGGCGGCAGCGTTTTTTTTGCGGGGTTTTTTTTTTGGTTGCATGGATTAATTGACTTTACATTGTTTCCTATGGGAAACAAAGTTTCGTCTTACGAACCTTTCGTCTTACGAACCTCCCCCTGGAACCAATTAGGTTCGTAAGACGAATCTGAAGATCAGCAAGTAACTTGGAATCACATAACTGTAGGATGCTACAGCCAGTCAATATGAATTAGCTGTCGAAGGCCCAAATTGTCATCATATGACCTGAAGGTGATGCAATGGTTATAAATGCAAAAATAGGTTGTACAGCATTTTTTCTAACGCTGTCATAAATAAATAAATGGCTATAAACCAGGACTACTTGTAATCACTACCATTGTTTTGTCTTATTGAGCTAGAGAAGAGATTTTAGCACACGGCTTTGTTGATTATTGAATGTTATCTATACTTACTGTTGTCAATGACTATGAATCCTCAGTGTTATCATAAATATAGTACTACTTATTGATAGTTTCTCCTTCTCCCCAGAAGATGGCAGCATTCTGAAAGTCAAACTGTAACCATGGTAACTGTAGGGTGACATTACAGCTGTTCATTCTATAACACATTTGAAATCAGAAATAGAAAGTGCTATATATGTAATATGTGCTCAGATTAACACCTGCAGAAAAACGTCATTTGTTCTAATGCTAAGACGTCTTGAAAAATATCAGGTCCACACAGTAGACCTGATCAGAAAATCAACTCTGCAGGAAGATTCAAACCATACCTTATTGAGATAAACTATAACAACAGAATACAGTCTACTGCAAATTTGTTTATTTTCCTTCTCATATCTTAGTCAATCAAGGAGGTACCTGACTAAGTGTCCCTGAATTCTAACTATAAAAAAAAATGTTTCAGCCCACCTGGACTACAATATTTCTAGCCAATTTCCCTCAAGGTCACCTTCCTGTCACCCGATGAAAAAACCATCATGTGATTGCTGTCATGCTTATTTTCAGTTTGTCTCAACCTCTTCTTTGAGAGTCCTCTCCATTTATGCAAAGGAATATTTTAACACACCTTATGCCTGCAAATTTTAATAAACTTTGCCCCAGAATTATATATATATATATATATATATATATATATATATATATATATATATATATGTGTGTGTGTGTGTGTGTGTGTGTGTGTGTGTGTGTGTGTATATATAGGTGAAATCTAACATCTGTATTCTGCTTCTAAATGATTCTTTACCTTTGTTTCCATTCCAGCCAAATTCTCATCATCAAAAAGGGGAGGCGTTTCAGCCAAAAAGAGAAATACAGTAATAAAGTGTTGTAAGTATTACCATCATCAACTCAGTACTTCATTATCATAGTATGAAATATTATATTTTTGAGCATTATTGACCAACATGCCCCAATTTTGCTCTTATCCTTTTATAGGATACAAAGACTTTATCAGGACTTAGAATCTATAAAGACTATAATCAGGAGACATTAACCACTTGCTATAACAGTAATTTGATTCAGCAATTGGATGCTGCAAATGTCTTCTAGTAGTGTGTCTGACTGCCTGAGTTCTCCTGCTTGGTCTATTTTGCTGGTCTGATGGACTTTCTTGATAGATTTCTTTCTAACAAGCTGGTGGGAGTCTTCTCATTTAGGCTTTTCTTATCATCAGGGCTTTGACCATCACTCTGCTCTGTCACAATTTTTCCCCAAGCTGATGCTCTCCAGAACATTTTGCAGTACAATTCCATTATCCTCACTCAGCTCACTTTTATGACTCAATAGTATGCACAGAGATCTTTTACCTGCAACTGAAAAATAAGATTATGGAAGGCAGTCTGCAGGGAGAAAGTCTCAGATGGCCTCTTAATGACTAATTTATTAGGGCATCAGCTTTCGTGGATTGTAGAAAAGCTGATGTCATAATAAATCTAAGTATCTGAGGCGCCACAAGATTTTTCCAAGCGTTAACAGCACTGAATAGGAACAATTGCTTATCATGGTAATCAAGAAAGGAAAGGAATGCAGGGCATCAGGGACAGCAGGGGTCAGGTATTTTCCTCCTGATCCATGAATCTCTTGCTGGCCCCTTTTTGAACTATTTCTTCAGGCAATACTGTACTCTTCCCCCTACGCCCACTTTCTCCCATCCCCAGTGAACGCAAATGACCAGCTGTCTGCAAGTATAAATTCTTCCATTCCCCACCATCCAGTCAGAGATGAAGAAGCTTCTTGGATGATGTTCAAAGAAAACCCAGAAAGTCCAATTGCCTCTTGAAGGGGGAAAAAAAAGCACATTTGGAACAACCATGACCTGGATGAGTGAAAATCTCCATAGACCTATCTCCAGTGAAATGATGAGCCACAAAGTTTATAGTGTACTGCATTCCTGGTTTTAGATTGAATGTAACTTTATCAGTTATTCATTGCCACTTTTTTCAGAATATGCCTTAAAGCACTATAGCCCTCTGAAGGAGACCAGCAAGAGCAAAGAACAGCCCCAAATTGGCGGGACGCGTCCCTTGGCTCCGCTCTCGTCCCCCCTCCCCTCGCGCTCACTCAGCAGGCCCAGCTCCAAGTGCGCCACATCTTCCAGTTATCTGAGATGGGCGGGGGGAGGAAAGGGGAAAAAAATAGCTTCTTGTTAAACGAACATGCCGGATAGCCAATCGCCTCGGAAAGCGCCCGACGGTTACAGCCGCCACGGCCCAATGGGGTGGGACTTGAGGCGGAGCCCGTGGGGTGTGAGAGCAAAGCGCGGTCGACCGGCGGCGGCCGTGGCACTTCCCTTCTTCGCCGCCGGAGCTGCGAGACCCGCCAGGAAAGGCGGAGAGGACGGCAAGGGCTATCATGATGCGGCTCCGCAGCCCTGCGCTGCTGAGGGACCTGCTCTGGCTCAGCCAGACCGGCACCGGTGGGTTCAGCTGTTGCCGTCGCTCGGCGCTGAGGTGGCTCCATCCCGCTTGGCTCGGCGGGGCCGGTGGCCGCTTGCCTTTGCGGCTGATGCCCGGGGCTGCAGCCGCCGCCGCCGCCTCCCGCTCCTTTTGCACCAGCTCCGAGGGCATCTTGGAGCAGACGGGCAAGGGCCCTCCGGCCCAGCAACCGCCGGCGGCACCCACCACACCCGGCGAGATGCCCGCCCCGGCCCCTGGCCAGAACAGCCACAACGCGGGCGCAAGCAAGGAAGCAGGCGGCATGGGGGAAAAGTGAGTGGTGGCAGCGAGGGGCGGGCCGGGGCCGTTGGCGGGACTGAAAACCAGGCAGCCCTTGGGAAACAGAAGGAGAAAGATGCTCTGCCGGCTGGTAGTGGGCGCATGCCTGCTGGTGCTGGCGTCTTCCTCCCCTTGCCATGTGACAGGATGCTGCTTTGTAAATGTCAAGATACGGTAGGATTAGGAGGAAGGCAGAGCTGAAGATGGGACTGGGGATTGCCACGACAACCGTCCCTGTCCTCCCGGAGTGAGGGGGGGGGGAGTTTCTTTGCCATCCTTTGATCTCAAAGGTGCTTCAAGAGGTAACTGGGCTTTCTGGTTTCCCTTTGAAGACGTTTCACTTCTCGTCCAGGAAGCTTCTTCAGCTCTGAGTCAGAGCTTGAAGAAGCTTCTTGGTTCAGAAGCAATAAAAAAGCCAGAAAGTCCAGTTACCTCTTGAAAAAAAAAAAAGTTCCTTTGGGACAACCGTGACCTGGATGCCTGAGAATCTCCATAAACTTTGATGCATTTATTTTCCTGGAGAGTACAAGTGCATTAGAGTGCCTTCCATCCCCTGTCCTATTGCTCTCCTATATCTCCTATACCTTTCTTCTATTCCTATATCTCTTCTTCTATTCTTTCATTGATATGTTCTATTACTATATCTTCTTTTCTATTCTTTCTTAGATATATTTTACTATGAGTATCTCCTCTATAACCTTCATCATGTATTTTACTATGTGTGTGTGTGTGTGTGTGTGTATACACACACACACACACACACACACACACATATATACATACCCACTAAAACCCTCATTGTGTATTGGACAAAAAAAAAGTGTATAAAGTCCCTTTCACTCTCTAGTCAAAGTAAAGTGGGGGGGTGGGAAACACCGCCTCTGTGGTGTTTTGGGCATTGTAGCAGAACAGTGACCATTGCAAGGACCCCCTGGGTACCGATTTGGGTGGATTTTACTTAATCACTGGATAATTCCAGTCCTGGGGCAGCATACAAATCCAATTAATACATTTATCTCTTAAATTAGTGGGCAGTGAAGTTGCTGTAATTCAGCAGTTAAAAATCTCACCACCTGCTCAAGGTTGACTCAGCCTTCCATTCTTCCGAAGTGGGTAAAATGAGGACCCAGATTGCAAAATGAAGCAGTATATAAGTCTAAATGCTGTTGCTAATGCAATAAATTGGAGTTTGGGAAAGTGTCAGTGATGTTTTAGTCTTGCTGGCTTCCATTTTTAAAATTAAATGCTGCTATTTATTTGAGAATTTATATTTGAAACATGACTTAATAGGATATTTTGATCCATTAAACAGGCCTGTGAAAGGGTTCTACTGTTTTCAGTTTTCACTGATTTCATTGGAAGTGTTTATTAAATGATGTACAATTTCCTTTTTTATTTCAGTCAAGGTTTCTGAAAAGAGGAATGCACATTTTAATTACTTGTTCCTTCCTATAAAACTACTGATAATTTACAACATAAGTACTTGTGTATTGATCATAATTTTTTGGTAATACAGTTTTAAATTTAAAAACAAAATTGTTTCTACTACTTGCAGTAAATCTATAGAACTATGATTGCAGCTGCAATAGGTATTTTTATGTTTAATTTTTAAAATGGTTTTCAGACCAATCATTGAGAAATGTCCTATCTGAGTGCGGTGAGGAGGAAGCTAAGACTCAGTTATTTCAGTGAAATTAATGATAGAAAATGGTTTGCCTGCAATTTTGGGAAAAGCATAAGGCCTAAGGAATTATGGTCTTTGATTTGATTTGGTAATTGGATGTAAATTTGGGCAGGGAAATTTAGAATTACAGACTTGGAAGATGCCGTTTAGGATACTAAATCCAATTGTCTGCTTTCGTCTTATACTCCAAAAAATATGATACATGCCTATACCCATGAAAATCTACACGCACACACACACACACATGGTATATTTATTAATGATAATATTTTAGAGGCCTCAGTTTGCTATTTATATTATGGATTGTGACTTTGGTTATCTGCCATTTAGAGTGATTTTAGTAGATAGAAAACCATTTAAATGTATTAAACAAATAAATAAAATCCAGTACCAATAGGAAAAATAAAAAGTGGTAGTTATATAATGGAGGTCCCTGCTTTGTGCCTTCAAATCAATGATGAGCCTGTTTTACTAATCTAGATGAAATGTTAATATATATTATTGTTCTGTGTATAACAGCTCCTTTTTCCCATTCCCAGGTTAGATAAAGCCAAACCTCTTTGTGAGGTATGTAATGATTTGAAACCAAATTGAAATTGTGATTGGGCTACTTAAAGATCATTCAAATTTCATACAACACAAATCTAATAACCAACTTTAAAAAACATTTTTGAAAGGATTAATAAAAATAGTTTTTATTTAAAAAGAAACTGTTTCCCTTTTAAATCATGTTTGTGGAGATTCTCAGTCATCCAGGCACCTTTGATTGTCCCAAAGGCAACTTTCTTTGAGTTTTTTTCTTAAAAAAAAAAAGAAAATCAAGCAGTTTCTTTCACTTGTACCCATTTATCCTCCAAAACTGGATATCCTTGTTCTTTATTCCATAATTCAAATATAAAACTAAGGGAACTTTTACTTTTTAATTCCTTATAAAATTAGATTGTTAGTTTCTGTTCAAGTGCTGTATCTCTTAAACATTTTGCTGCTGCTAAAGCAGCCAGGGCATTCTGTTTCCTACGTTTCAATTACGGCCTGTATATTGCTGTATATTGCTAAATCTTGTAAAAAAATTATATTCAAAACACAATTCATTAGTAATCAACTAATTGACACTGATTTATTGTTTGGCCCAAGCATTCAAATAAAACATTTTCTTTCCTATTTTCAGATTTGGGTTGTTCCACAAGAGTAGTTTTTCGTGGGATTTTGGGTCAAAATGTACCTAGTAAGCAATTAATGAATGACCAGATGTGTTTGGTAATTTTCAAGGCTGGAAATGAAGATAATTGTATGATATCCTTAGGCCTAAAATTCCAGAAGTGTTTTACCATTCTGATCAAAAAACAATTGCATATTGTTCAAGGATATTCAGTAGACCTTAGCATCCCAATAGAGGAGAAAAATTGTAGATCAGGGTTGAAATGAGGGGTCCCTAGTGCTCTCTGAACTTGGTCATTTACTTGCAGACATTTCATTACCCAGCAGAAATCAACACCAAGATTAGACCAACAACCAAGAAGCAAATAGTACTCCAATCAAGGAACTGTCAAAGAAGCTAACAATAAAAAGTCTAGCAAAAGAACCAAAAAGACCACTCCCATCAATACTGATAGGGCAAGCCACCAGAATATAGACCCCACTGCCTACTAGGAACAAATTTCATGGAGAATTCTTTTTCGCTTGAAGAGTCAAAAAAGCCAAAAAAAAATTGGCTTGAGTCCCAGGAGAAGGGCGTCATAGAAATCTGATAAATAAATAAATAAATAAATAAATAAATAAATAAATAAATAAATGCCTTACATTTAATGAAACGCAAACCCTGCAGTCCAGCACAAGAATTTTATGCGTTCTGTGAAACAGGGTGCTGCTATCATGGTTTGGCCTACTTTGTTGCCTCTGTCTCTGTTCCCATCATCAGTGGAATTATGAATTCTAAATTGTCTCAGCAAATTCTACAAGAAAGTGTTAGGCTATTTGTCTGTAACATAAACTCAACAGAAATGGGATCATGTAAGACAACAATAAAAAATACACATGTTGTACAACCTAAGAGTGATCAACAGTTAAGAAAGTTAATATTTTGGATTGGTCAAGTCAAATTCCTGACCTTTATCCTATAAAAGTATAAAAGGACATGAAGTAGGCAGTTCATGTGAAGAAACAACCAACATCCCTGAATTAAAGCTGTTCAGTTAAAGGAACAGGCTCAATTTCTTATGTACTGGCCTGATCAACCATTATCAGAATGTTTAGTTGTAGCTAAGGGAAGCTACACCAGCAAATATTATTTTTCTAACCTTTCAATGTAACTTTAGATAATTTTCCTCAATAAATAAATGAATGAAAAAGCATAATATTTTTACTCATTCGTTGAATAGGATTCTCTTTATTTAGTTTCAGAATTTGTGTGGAAAGGACATTTAGGGTATATTTTATGCAGAATATTGAAAATTCTGCATAAAATTCAGGGTATAAACATGTTACTATATAACATAAATAAGCTTTAGTAATAGCATGAAGAATATTCAGAATAGCCATATCATCAGCAAATAAGGGTAATTTATATCCATTGCGTATGTCACCACACCTTAATATCTTTAAGGTCACTAATACAATAGAAGAAAATCAGGGAGGCAAGAAGTATAATTGTCAGATCCCAATATCAGTTCATAAATTGAGATTTAAATCTAAGTAGGTGAAGATAAAAAAATTAAATCCTGTGGACAAATGGTGAATATTATGTACTATTCAACTGGAAATTTGTATCAACTTTTTAATGTTGTTTAATATAATATTGAATACCACTAATGCAGTTTTCAGCTGTTCAGTTCTTAGGTCACAGAAAAAGCTGTTTCTTGCAACCTGATATCAGACTGATTTTTACAACTTGTTACACATTTGTCTCTTTTTAAAACTCTGAATCAATTTATATACTGACTGTTAATAAGTACTGTGCCTTCTTGTAGGCAAAGTATTTTTCAAGGCTACTTTCCCAGGGTTACAGATGCCTGGAACAGCAATAAGCTTCCTAAATAGGAGTTGCACAAAGCGGGTGGGGTGGGGCGGGGTAGAGAGAGGAGAGGATGAATATAAGTTGAAACTGAAAGAAGCTAAATCTCCAAAAAGTAAAGTACTGAACCTAATTGTGCTAAGGCCAAAAGAAACATATACTGTAACTGTTTTGAATATCCACTAAGGCTAGGGCTATTGCCTTCCACTTTCCAACCCTGGGAAGAATTACATAGAAATGCCCCTATGCTAGCATTGATTATTAGAGAAAAAGTAAGATCAGGATACATCATTATTTTATATCTATAGTATTTTCAATTTGATAGATTTCTCAAAGGTTGTAAAAGGGTCTATGATACTGGACTTCAATAATTTAATATATCACCCATATAGATACATGCATATAAAGTATTGCCACTTATTTTTAATCTGTAAGTATCAGTTATTTCAAATTTAAAATCAACTTGCAATGAGAAGACTTCCTGAATGTATTATTCCTTATAGTTTTAAAATCCTTCTGCCACTCAGCAATTTGAAAGTAAGTTAATAGTTAAATTATTTCTGGTCAATTGCCCATATACTTGAAGTGGCTCAGTTTTTAGAATAAAATGGAGATCTTCTAAAGTCTTAATTCTGGTTTCATGAATAGTAACATTGGGTCTCTTCAATGTTTTCAGGTCGTTTATCAAATTTTAAAGTTGGAACTTTTATTATTTTAAAGTTGATATGTATTTTACCTTTGAAGAGTGTTCAAAGACTTTAGTTGATGCAAAATGCAGTGACGCACGCAATAATGGGTGTACCAAGGTACGCCCGTATTACACCAACCTTATGTGAACAGCATTTCTTTACCAGTTAGTCTCCAGACACAATTCAAGGTGTTGGTTATCACCTTTAAAGCCATAAATGGCTCAAGGCCAGACTGCTTATGCGACTGCCTCCTGCCTCGCTACGGCTAGTAAGGGCCCACAGGATCGGCCTTCTTTGGGTCCTGTCCGCCAAACAGTGTCGGCTGGCAGGACCTTGGGGAGGAGCAGCTCTGACCCTTTGGAATCAACTGCTTCCAGAGATCCATACTATCTCCACCCTACCAGTTTTCCGGAAAGCTGTTAAAGATCTGTCTTTTCCGGCAGGCCTGTAATTAAGAATGATTGCGTGTAAAATTATTTTAGAATTTTACATATTTTTATAATATCGCTGTTTTATCATTGTTGTATTTTATTATTATTGTTTTTAGTATTTATAATTGCTGTTAGCTGCCCTGAGTCCTATTGGAGCAGGTGGCATAAACAAACAAACAAACAAACAAACAAATAAATAATCAATCCACATACACCAGTTTTTAAAGTTTCAAATTTATTGTTGTTTGGAAATAGACTGCAGTTTCAATATTAATTCAAAGTTAATTATTACAGTGATCCCTCGATTTTTGCGGTCTCGATTTTCGTGAAACGCTATACCACGGTTTTTCAAAAAATATTAATTAAAAAATACTCCATGGTTTTTTTGCTATACCACGGTTTTTCCCACCCGATGACGTCATACGTCATCACCAAGAGTCACTTCTCTGTCTCTTTCTCTTTCTTTCCTGTCATTCTCTTCCTTCCTCCCTCTCTCATCTCTTTCTTTCTTTCCTTCTCTCTTTCTCTATCTCTCCCCCTCTTGCTCTCGAGCGGCGAGCGAGCGGCCGGGCGAAGGGCGGGCGAGCAGCGAGCGAGCAGCGAGCGAGCGGCGGGTGGCCGGGCGAGCGGCGAGCGAGCTGACATTCTTCATCAGCGGGGGCAGAATTGCACAAGCGTTTTGTTGAGGGAAATTGCCTCAGTTTTAAACGCGAGGCTGCAAAAGAGGGAAGCCTCCGGCACACCGTTTCCTAAACCGCGCACGCACGGAGGCGTAGTTCTTTTTTGACAGCCGAAGCCGCCAGGGAAGGGTCTGCAGAAAACGCGCGGCCTGGCGTCGCCCTTGCATTCCTGGCTCCATCAATAAACACGCCGCCTCCGCGATTTCGAAAGGAGGGAGCCTCCTGCCCTGCCGCCCCCGCCGTTGGCTTCAGCTCCGTGAAAAGTTCAGGCTTTGGACACTCGCCGCCGGCTTCGACCGAACGGGGAGGAAGAGAAGGGAAGGAAGAAGGAGGGATGGTTTCCAGTTCGCCTCAGCTCTGGCTCGGGAAAATCGGCCAGGGGGCGTTGGGTGAAATAAAAGTGAGCGAGCGGCCAGGCGAGCGGCGGGTGGGGCCTACGGGGAACGTGGTGGATCGGGCGGGCGGGCGGTAGCAGCGAGGGCGCCAGAGGCGCTGGGGGGGGCGGGGGCAGCCAAAAATTGTGTTTTTACTTCCGCGCCGCTACATCGCGGAAAATCGATTTTCGCGGGAGGTCTTGGAATGTAACCCCCGCGAAAATCGAGGGATCACTGTACTGGGAAAGTAATACATTGGAATTAATACAGGATTTTTATCCAATCTATTGGAGCTTGGAGGAGTGGCAGAAGAATGAGTCTTTAGCTCTTCTTATCTGTCTGGGATAATCCATCCCCACCCCCTCTCTATTTTCTGGAGAGAATCACTTGCCTTGAGATGATTTAGAGAGAGCCATCCTCTTCACTCTACAAGGCAGATGGCTAATATATTACATCAATGCTATTTAAAGTAATCTGTAAGTGTTTGAGCATAAATAATTTACTATTCAACTATTTATATGAGTAACTCCATCCATAGGATCAGAATGGGGCAAGGGAAGCAAGTAACTAGATTGCCACAAAGGCTGAAAGACGCCTATTTGTCCCAAAGGTGCTTTTTCAAGAGGCAATTGGACTTTCTGGTTTTCTTTGAAGACATTTCGCTTCTCATCCAAGAAGATGAAGATGCTTTTTGGATGAGAAGTGAAAAGTCTTCAAAGAAAACCAAGAAGTCCAATTGCCTCTTGAAAAAGCAAGGGGGACAACCATGACCTGGATGACTGAGAATCTCCATAGGTACATCCCTATTTCTTTGGATAATTGGTTCTGTTGTCAAAGTCATCTTGTTAGGGTTGCCCTCTCCCTTTAAAAAAATGGTTGCAATATGCCTTCTTGTATCTTAAATCTCCCCCCCCCCCCTGCTGTGTAACAAGAGAATGAGGCAGGTTTTGACCTCCTGTCTGACCTTTCTCATCCTCCCACATCCAGTTGCCTTTTGTCAAGGCTAAATATTCCTAGCTCCTTTAATCCTTCTTCATAGGAGTTTGTTTCTAGCCCCTTAATCATCTTTGTTGTCTTCCTCTAAATCCTCTTAAAGTGTTATATCTACATAGTGTTCAAGTTGGATACTAGTCAAACCGGAATAAAGTATAATGATTAATTCTGCAATTAATCACTTGTATGTTTGTAGGTGGTGTCTAAGCATTTACCTTTTTACAATCACACCATGCTGCCAAATTTACAAACAAATATTAATCTGAGTACTTTTCACAAGTACTGTGACTATCCTATATATTTCCTCTTATACCTGTGCATTTCATTTTTTTGCTTAAAAATTGGGATTCATATTTATTAAATGTAATCCAACTGGCTTCTCTGACATGTCAAGATTATTTTGAATATTGTTTCTGCCTTCCAATACATTCAGTTTCTTATCTAATTTTGTGCTGTATGGCAAATTTGATAAACATTCTCCTACCTGTTTGTTCATGGCAATAAGAAAAATATTAGAGAATTTTGATACTACTCTCCAATGCCAAAAAACAACAAGCTACTGATTATTATTTTTAGTATGATTTGTACCAGTTGCAAGTTGACAACTATCATTTTCACATATTCATATATATCTTTATTTACCATATATATATTTATCTAGTATAATTTTTCAGTTTTCCTCTTCCCCCCTCTTCCATTTCATAGTGTATTGTCTGGTTTTCTCTTTCACTTTTATTTTCTCTCCTTCATTGATATTTCCCCCCTAAACATTCATAAAATCTTCCCTATATCTTGTAGTACGATCCTTCTGTGTCCTTTAGTGTAAGTATTAATCTATTCATTTCTGCGCAGTCTAAAATTTTCTTTATTATCTGTTTTTCTTCAGGCATATACATTGCTTTCCAGTTTTGTGCAAATATTATTCTGGCTGCTGTTAATATATGCACTATCAAATAAGTGTTTTCTTTACTGTGTTTTTCTGGCAAGATACCCAGTTAGAAGGTTTCTGATCTTAATTCTATCCTACATTTTAACATTTTTTCTAACCATACTTGTATTTTAGTACAAAAATTTCTTGCTTCTACGTTTGTCCAACAGATACGATATTAAGATCCTGGAGTTTGATGACATTTCCATTTTGCTAACTTATCTTTAAACATTTTGGCTAATTTCTCTGGTGACATGTGCCATTTAACAAAATAATATAAACACATAAATAAAAGCATATCTTAAAACAGTATTAACAAGTTAAAACTTAGAAGTAAAATTAAATCAGGTTAAAAATTTAAAGGATAGGTTGTTAAGAACATAAGAAGAGCCATGGTGAATCGGGTCAAAGCCCATCGAGCCCCGCATTCTGTGTCACACAGTGGCCCACCAATTGTACATGGGGATCTTGAACAGAAAAAGAAGGCAAAATCCTCCCTTTCCCTTGACCCCCAACAAATGGTACCCGAGGGAATCCTGCCTGCCTCGACCAACGTAGAGATGGCATTTGGACATCCATTTCAATAGCCACCAATACACTTGGCATCCATGAATCTGTCTTGACATCCTGCCTTGAAGCTGTCCAGGCTGACAGTTGTCACGACCTCTTAACAAGACAGTGGCACTGTCTTCAGGCACCAGCTATCCTCAGGGATGTTGCAATATACTCTGTCTTATACCCCCATGCTAATAATAATAGGTAGTTTTCAAATGGCTTCATTAAGTTTTCATTCATTTCATCCTTTGTCTCGTCCAAACCCATCTATCTATGTCACCTAATGTCCTTTCCCTCCCTCCAAATTGCATGTATTCAGAATGTTGGAATTTTTAAAAATAACTTAACTGTAGTTCTTTCAAATTTCATCATATAGCTATCACACCTCTATGGATATATGCTTTTATATCTATCCACTGCAACATTTTTTTCTATTTCCTATAATGCTATATTGGGTTTTTTATTATCTTTGTCCAGCAGACAACTGGAAGTGGGTAACAGTTGTAGCAGTAAGAAAAGTAAAAAGATAAAAAGGAACATTTGTGTTGTTCCACACTAAGGTTTGCTACTCTGTTTCTCATCTTTGTCCTTTATATAATGACAAGGGGAAAAGAGAATGAGTGCTTTTACATTTCACATTTGCAGAAGTGTCATGGGAATGTGGGTAAGAGTAACATGGGTAAGAGTAACATGGAATGGAGGGGACAAAGAGAAGTTGAAATTACTCAGTTGTTGCTGCTATTAAGTAACAATGGAAAAGATGGGAAGGTAGAGGGGTATACAGTGAGAAAAAAAATAGCTTTAATTACAGTAATTGCTGGTCTATGACTGTAATAAATATTTGATTTTATATGTACTTTATTAAAACATTAATAAGTTTAATCTCCTATGTAGCATTTTGAGGCAGATATCTCCTTAGAATCTCCAATATACTTATGAGCCAATGTAATTGTCTAAAAGCACTCAATGTGTATATTGTTCAGTTCCTAAGTTGTATTTGACTCTTTGCGGCCCACTGGACCATAGTATCTGAGACTTTGTCCGCCACTGTTTCTAGGAGTTTGCCCAAATTCATGTTCACTGTAGCAATGACACTGTCTAATAATTTCATCCTCTGTTCTCCCCTTCTCCTTTTGCCTTAATCTTTCCCAATATCTGTTCTGCCCCAGCTAAGAACGTAGCAAACATATCGTTTGTTCAAAAGTATTTTATTCAATAACCGACTACTAATAACTGTCTTAGTAGAGATCACACACACACACACACAAACACACCTGAAGGCAGTATTTTCTTGCAAAAGCCCAGCTGTTAATTAATTGTCATTAATTGCAAAATGATTAACAGTTGCCATAAGTTCGGAAAGTCTTAAATCATAGAATAGGAATTAGTCTTTAATAGCTGACGAAGTTTGGCAAAATGCTTAGAAGTTGTTTTCAATAAACAAACCAAAGCAGATAAGAAGAGCAGACATTTTCCAGACATGAAGAGCACACGAATTTCAAATGTCGTTTCCTGCAGAGATTCAACTGCCTCTGCTTTCCTTAAGTAGATTAGGGGTGTGGCCAATTAGCCCCAGGTCTTACTTCTAAGGAGACCTCCTCTGGATTAACCACTCCTGCCTTTTGACAGCTCTGCGTGCTCATGCATTAAGAGGAGAAGCCTCTTCTTTTTTTAATTTTTTTTATTTTACTCTACATTCAACATACAACTTTATATACCTTCAATACAACTTAATATGCATATATCATTTTTCAAGTGCAATAAACTAGATCACATTCCAATTTTGCTTTATATTGTTTCATCTGTATCCATCTTTCTTCTCTCCACTTCCCTCTTTCTATCTCAGGCAGCTGTTCCACCTCTACTACCTACTTTCTTACTCCTCCCTCCTTCTACCACCATTTCCTTCTTCCTCCTCCTTTCTCCTAGTCTTCATCTACTCTCTCCTCTCTCTTTCCTTCTTTCCTACTTCCCATCCACCCTCAAAGTCCTTCCCTAAGTGGATAATTCTATTACAATTATGTGACAGACTAGAATGCTTCTCTAACCTTCATAATCATCTGTCTTATTTCTAAGTCTCCTATCTATTATATTTAATTCTTAACTTTTGGTATATGTATTTTTAACTCATGCTACCTCCTTTTACCTAGTTTTGTCTTCTGGGTCTATCCCCAATCAATTCAATTTTTGTTCCAGGTTAGTTGCTACAGCTAGATTTTACAAACTAATTGTTATTTCTTGTGCTTCTTAGTTTCCAGCCTTATTAGTTCCTCTCCATTAATATCTTAGCTCATCTTTTCCCCCCCCCAGCCATTTCTAAACACCCAATAAAAAAATCAAAATGTAACTATCAATTTATCCTATGGTCTCATATTAACAATAGCATTATTTTCTTGTATCTTATTTTGCATCAGTATCATCAATATTATTATAGTTCTTACATTGTGGTTTACTCACATTATAGATTATTCAGATCCTATACAGTGATCCCTTGCCACTTCGCGGTTCACCTTTCATGGCTTCAGTGGATCGCAGGTTGCTGAAAGACGGGTGATGGTGATTTTGTGAGCACGGGTGGTGGTGATTTTGCCTGAGTCAGACCTTCTCCCCTAACCCGAACAGTAACGAATGGAGGGTAGGCTGCTTTAAAGGCTTGCAGCTGAGTTAGCTGGTCCTGGTGGCGGTGGTGGGGGTGAGGGCTGGGGCTAACTCAACGGTGCGTTTGCCTTGTCCCTGCCAAAGCAACGCTTTGCTGCTGGATGCAGAGCGAAGCCTTCAGGAGCCCCTTGTGAGTATTCCCTGAGAGAGAGAGAGACAGAGGCAGAGAGACAAGAGGTAAAGAGGGTGGGGGGAAGTGAGGGACAATGTAGGGGAGAGAGAGAAAATCCTACTTCGTGGATTTTCATTTATCGCGGGTGGTCCTGGAACCTAACCCCCGTGATAAACGAGGGATCACTGTATCAGAAAAACTTTGTATGTGAACACATTAGCTGTACAATTTGTGCTTACTTACAACAATTATATTATACATTCTCTTAATAGAAATATATCTATCTGCTATAAGATATGAGATTGAATAAACAATCATTTTTTAATTCCATAATCATATTTTTCTAATCCAAGCTTATGCCTCCTAAATCCAATCATATATCTTTCAATTAATTCTTCTTCACTATTAATAATAATTATAACAATGTATACATATCATAATATCAGAATCTAAGAAAAAAAGGGAAGAAAAAATATATAAAAATAGTGTTCTTATTGTTGATTCGCTATTCTCTCGCTAGCATCCATGCTCGTCAGAAATCTTTCATTAAGTTATATCAAGTTCATGAGTTATTCACATTATAACCAACATAGACAGCAGTAATAGCTTAAAAGATTATACTTTCTTCCACCAGTTAATTCATTACCTTCAAATCATTGCTGTCTTATTCGCTATCCATAATAATAACAATAATAATATTGAGAAGTAACAGGTAAAGAAATCTATTTCTTTTCTTTATTAAATCATCCATTTTCATGTTTCCATTCTATTTTTCTTAACTCATTTCTCCCCTTCTTTTTATGTTTTACCCCTTTATCTTTTCTGCCAAGCCTTTTCCCTCTTAAATAGTACTTGTCCAATTCTACCTTCAATTTTCCCCCTCTCTCCTCTATATTATCCCCTTCTTTTTTTTAATTGTTTCATTCAGTGCCAATATTTTCTCTCAACTCTCTTTTCATTATTGCAAAACCCAGTAGAAACTTCCTGAATTACAATATAGTTGTCAATTTGTCCATTTGGGGTATCTTTTTTCTTTTTATCACTATAGCTTTCATTCTTTTCCAAGGTCATCTTTTCTTCCTGATCTTCATGTTCTTTATTTTCATCATTACAAATGTTGTTAGCCTCTGGTTTATCCTTAAAAGTCATTATTATCCTTTAATTCTTTTTCCTTTCCAATTCTCAGCCCAAAAAAGTCTCCCTTTAAATCCCATAAAGCATCTTTTGTGTCTTTTATTTCCTCAGGAAGGTATTTTGAAAATAGCACCAATTTTTCATAATTGTTTATCTCCATGTCATCAATATGAAGAATCATTAGTGTTACAAAATCCAGCTGTTAACAGATATCTGCTTCCACGGCCTTTTTGGTATCTCAGGCCCCAATCTCTTATTCTTTTCAACATTAAAGTTTCTTCAAAGTTCAGTCTAATTCAGGCAGATCCAAGTTGTCTTTCAGTAGAATAACATATTACTCCTTACACAGTACTTCTGATATCAAAATAGTTTCCCTGTTGAAGGTCAACAGCTGTAAAAACATCCATGAAAATTTACCACCACTGCAATTATTCCTCCAGTCTGTAGATGGCACCCACACTTTCAAAACTCCTTTTTATTCTGTAGTATTTATCTATATTTTTAATCAGTTCTATCAATAAAATATTTTCATTGAAAAAACTTATTTGCCAGACAATTCAACAATCACTTCAATAAGAAAGTTATGAATCATCAAGGGTTAGGTATCAGTTCAATTTCACCTCCTTTTTTTTCAATTTCTCTATGGTCCTCTGTTGGCTTGATAGTCGCTTTTTAAATTTCCTATTCTTTTGTTCCCCTTTAATTTTTTAAAAACAATCCATTTTGGGCTTTTATCGGCAAAAAAAATACTCACCAGCTTCTGTATACTACTTTCTTCTCACTCTCCAGCACACTCTTATATCTTCCTTCCCAGGTGACTTCAATCTTCAACAATCAATCCCGCCATTTGTGGCTGCCGCAGTTAGGATGGCAATGTTGTTTTCCATCACTGCAGGATGAGAGGACTTTGTTGGCTCCCTGGGTGGTTTTACTTCCCCATCTAGCCGGCAGGCCCCTCTCTTTCCCCCCATCCTACAGGGTGGTTCTGGTCATGTTCTAATTGAGCCGGACCTCCTAGTGGCGGGGATATTGGAGTTCCCTAGCTGAATGCTGGAAACACCCATCTCGCTGTGGCATTTGGCCACACCCTCCTCAAGAAGCTTCTTCCACATCACTGTTATGAGGTCCTGGAGGTTCCGAAGGCCCTGGCTGAACCTCTGCCTCTGGCACTGAGTCCTTGCCAGCCTCTTCATTGTCCGATTCGCGTGCCAGCTGCATCACCAAGTTGGTCTCCTCTCGAAGGGATCTGCTATCAGCTGCATGGACCACAACAACATCAGAGTCTTTCCAACTCAGTATGCACACTGTTTTCAAAATACAGGTCTGTATAGTTCCATAATTTTATAGCCTTTGCTTTTGGCTAATCTTGACAGCTTACTTACAGATTTTGCTGTGTCAGTATTAGTTTAATCAATCTTCTGTTATAGTCTTGTCATAGGCACATACTTGTTAATTCTTTTCTAACTAAAGCCAAATTTCAAATGTTCTCAACTTATTTATTTTATTTTATTTGTATTTATTTATTGTATTTCTATGCTGCCCAATTCTGGGACTCTGGGTGGTTTACAACAGGATATAAAATACATTTAAAAACACTATAAAAGATTAATATAAAAAGAGTTTAAAAATCACATACATATATATCATTCAAGACTGGACCTCATAAAATTGTGAGATCAATGACCCTAAGCCTGCCGGAAAAGCTAGGTCTTCGATGCTTTCTGGAAGGTCAATAAAGTGGGGGCAGTCTGGACCTGAAGGAGACCAACTCTGTGGGATGTTACCAAACCTGGGAACTATGAGATAGAAGGTGGTCTCGGAGATAACCTGGCCCTGAGCCACGTAGAGGTTTAAAGGTAATAACCAACACCTTGAATTGAGCCCAGAGACCAATAGGAAGCCAGTGCAGCTTGCGGAGGATTTGTGTAATGTGAGTGGTGCCTAGGTGTACCCACAACCCACAACCACTCGCGTGGCTGCATTCTGGACCAATTATAGTTTCCCCGTGTAGAGTGTGTTGCAATAATCATGAGGTGATAAGAGCCTGAGCGACTGCAGAGAGACTCCTGATCCAAGTAGGGTCACAATTGGTGCACCAGACGAACCCGTGCAAAGGTCCCCTTAACCACAGCTGTTAGGTGTTGGTCTAATCTTAGCTGTGGGTCTAGGAGGGCATCCAAATTGCGAACCCGTTTTGAGGGTGACAATTTCTCCTCTTCTCCCCAGAGCCAAGGATGGATAGTTGATACATTCTTAGGAGGCAGCACCCTCAGCCACTCGGTCTTAAGTCTGAGCCTGTTGACACCCACCCAGACCTTCACAACTTCCAGGCACATCACATTCACTGTTTCACTGAACTGACATGGGGTGGTGATATATACAGTACTGTAACTGGGTATCATCAGCATATTACTGATATCTCACCCCCAAATGTTGGATGACCTCACCCAGTGGTTTCATGTAGATATTAAATATCTAAATATCTAAAGAGAGGACCGAGCCCTGAGGCACTCCCACAAACAAATGGGCCTACGGGTCAGCCACTGTCCTCCTGCCAACACTGACTGTGTATGACCAGAGAGGTAGGAGGAAAACCACCGCAGCACGGTGCCTCCCAGCCGTACCTCCCTTAGTTGTCCCAGAAGGATACCATGGTCAATGGTATCGAAAGTCAAGTAGCACTAAGATAGAAGAATGACCCCCATCTCCGGCTCGCCAGAAATCATCTATCAGCGTGACCAAAGCAGTGTCCATGCTATAGCCAGGTCTGAAGCCAGATTGACAAGGGTCCAGATAACCTGTTTCATCCAATGACCATAGGAGTTGAAGTGCCACCTCTTTCTCTACAACCTTTACCACAAAGAGAAGGTTGGAGACTGGACAGAAGTTCTTTAATTCTGCTGGATCTAGAGAAGGCTTCTTGAGGAGGGGTCTTACCATTACCTCCTTTAAAGGTTGTGGGAAGAACCCCTCAAGGACGCGTTTATTAAAGCCTGAAACCAGCCTTATGTCACCTCCCTGCTGGCCGAAACCAGCCAGGAGGGGCGTGGGTCCAACAAACAAGTGGAGAAATTCAACCTTGTCTATTGCTTGTTTAAACAATGTTATTTCTTAATATAAGTCAAATTTGATATTTTGGAACTTGGTTTTAATATAAAGTGTTAGGTCATGAACTTTATTCAGAACTGAGATTCAGAACTTCTTTAAAAGTCACTTTATGGCCTTGTAACAGATGTTTGAAGACCAGTATTATCTTTGTTGTACCAAAGTGACTTGTCATGTCTTATGGCTTCAAATAAGCTTCTCTATTTTTTTAGTACAGACTTTGCAGTGAATAAACATTCACTTCCACATAGTAAAGATAATGGTGACAACACCATGTCCACTTTCTGTCTTAGTACTTTTTGGTTATGCTGAATATGTATTTTTCTAAGTATTTAATGATGCTAAAACGCTGCTCTTAGGCTAAACAAATATTACATAACATTATTGAGCTGCGAAATAGATGGAGAAAAAGCTTATACTGCAGTTTAAACTGATAAGCTTCATCCAAGAATAGTCCATTTGAGATATTTTCTGTAAGTAAATTAAATGTTTGCCATGCTTTCTGTATGTGATAGTTCAGTGCCATAGCTAAATACTGAGCTAATCTGGTTGATTTAACTGCAACAGATGTCAATGATTTATAATCTATAAAGTTGTTTTAAAACTACTTTAAGAAATTGAACTAAGTCTTAATGTTTGAAC
The DNA here is from genome assembly GCF_031021105.1 of Erythrolamprus reginae. Classification (NCBI taxonomy): domain Eukaryota; kingdom Metazoa; phylum Chordata; class Lepidosauria; order Squamata; family Dipsadidae; genus Erythrolamprus; species Erythrolamprus reginae. The sequence continues at coordinate 202,240,200 of NC_091950.1, forward strand.
ATTTTAAACATGCGCATTTCATAAAGTTTATCCATGTTAAATGTTCTATGCTATGGAATTTAAAGTTTAAAAATTAATCTTGTATATTTCTGATTTTTAGTCACAAATTACCACTTGTGTCAGTTTTTCTTAAAAGTCAAATTCTTAAAAAAAATTTGAAAGGAGTTTGTTAGATTTTAATTTTAGCCTTATGTTTTCTGTAGTTGGAATATGTCTCTGAACACACTGTTCTTCTCTCCCTCGCTTCCTCCCTCCCTCCCTCTCTCTCTCTCTCTCTCACATACACACACTCAAGAAATATTAACAGACCAAAAAAAGAACTTTACATATTGTTTAGTTGTATTTTTTTCGTTATCTATCAAGGAGGCACTGATTGAAAGATTGAACTTGTGTATTAATTGGAAATTTATTATATAACATTTTAAAAATATTGGCATATATGGTTACTTGTGTCCTATTTTGATAGGAAAAATAAATAAAAATGTTCAAGGAAGAACAAATACAGTACTTAAATAATAATAATAATTAATGACACTTTACGTATACAGTGATCCCCCGGTTATTGCGTCCCCGACCATTGCGAACAGGGTAATTTGCGATTTTTGAACCTGGAAGTCAAAACACCATCTGCGCATGCGTGCCCTTTTTTCTATGGGCACGCATGCGTAGATGGGCCGGGCAGATCAGCTGCTGGGTGGCTTCCCTGGGTCTTCCCCCTCTTGCTGGTGGGAGAGCGAAGCCCCCCCCAGCACCCGCTCGCCCGCCCTTCGCCCTTCGCCCGGGAAGTTCGCCAGGAGTCAGCGGAGAAGGGCGCGCCTGCTTTAAAACGATCGGAGCCGGCCGGCTCCGATCGTTTTAAAGCAGGCGCGCCCTTCTCCGCTGACTCCTAAAGCGGGGAAGTTCGTCAGGAGTCAGCGGAGAAGGGCGCGCCTGCTTTAAAACGATCGGAACCGGCCGGCTCCGATCGTTTTAAAGCAGGCGCGCCCTTCTCCGCTGACTCCTAAAGCGGGGAAGTTCGCCAGGAGTCAGCGGAGAACGGCGCGCCTGCTTTAAAATGAGTCCCGAAGACAAACGCGGAAGTTTGACGTTTGTCTTCGGGACTCATTGGAAAGCTCCGATCGTTTTAAAGCAGGCGCGCCGTTTTCCGCTGACTCCTAAAGCGGGGAAGTTCGCCAGGAGTCAGCGGAGAACGGCGCGCCTGCTTTAAAACGATCGGAGCTTTCCAATGAGTCCCGAAGACAAACGTCAAACTTCCACGTTTGTCTTTGGGACTCATTGGAAAGCCGCGCGGGTGTTTTAAAACGTTGCCGCCGATATGGGGGGCTTGCTAGCACCCCCCCCAAACCCGGGTTGGGGGTTCGGGGGGGTGCTAGCGAGCCCCCCATGTCGGCGGCGACGTTTTAAAACAGCCGCGCCGCCCCCAATCTTCGGCTCCTCGCTAGCGCTGCGGAAGTTAAAAACACCATCTGCACATGCGCAGATGGTGTTTTTACTTCCGCAGCGCTACTTCGCGAAATCCCGCTCGTTGCGGGGGGTCCTGGAACGGAACCCTCGCAACGAGCGGGGGATCACTGTATGTGAAACTTTTACTGTATGATTTATATTTCATTGTATGTGTGTTTATGAAACTATGTTTCACAGTAAGATTTAATTAAGAATAGATTTTCATAGGAGTATATTTTATAGAATTGCATTGATTTAAGATTGTGACAAACTAATACTTGGTTTCTCCCCATATCTGTGTTCTCTCCTTAGTAAAGGAGGTCTGTTGCCTAGCTTGGAAGATTTGCTGTTCTATACTATTGCAGAAGGACAAGAAAAAATACCAGTTCATAAGTTCATCACAGTAAGTTTTTTTATTTTGTTTTTAATAAATTGTGTGCTAAGTAAATTACCCATATATTTTATTTATTTATTTGTCAAAACATGTACAAGATAATAGGTATGGTATAAACAAAAACAAAAGCAAAGTAGGTTTAGGTAAATTTGGATAGTAGGACAGGGATGGTAGGCATGATGGTGTGCTTATACACGCCCCTTACAAACCTGTTAGGAATAGGGTGAGGTTGATTGTAGATTGTAGGTTAAAGTTTTTGGGGTTTGGGGAAAACAACTCAGAGTCAGGTAGTGCATTCTATGCATTGACCACTCTGATTATTTATTTATTTATTTATTAGATTTGTATGCCGCCCTTCTCTGAAAACCCGGGGTGGCTCACTTCTGTTGCTGAAGTCGTATTTTCTGCAGTTTAGTTTTGAGCGGTTTACATTGAGTTTGAATCTACTTTGTGTGTGTGTGTTATTGTGATTGAAGCTGAAGTATTCATTGACAGGTAGGAGATTGTGGTGGATGATTTTATGAACTACATTTAGATCAGATCGAAGACGACGTAACTCTAGGTCAGTGTTTCCCAACCTTGGCAACTTGAAGCTATTTGGACTTCAACTCCCAGAATTCCCCAGCCAGCATTTGCTGGCTGGGGAATTCTGGGAATTGAAGTCCAGATATCTTCAAGTTGCCAAGGTTGGGAAACACTGCTCTAGGTTTTCTAAGCCCAAAATTCCAAATCTGGTGGAATAAGGTATTCTCCTGCAAGCAAAGGATTGGAATATTCTTCTCGTGAAATATTTCTGGACTCTGTCAATTGTATTAATGTCCGATGTGTAGTGCGGGTTCCAGACAGATGAGCTGTATTTGAGGATTGGTTTGGCAAATGTTTTGTATGATCTGATTAGCAGTTTAATATTGCCAGAGAAGAAACTACTCAAGATTAGGTTAACAATTCTTAGTGCATTTTTGGCAATTTTGTTACAATGGGCTCTGGCACTTAGGTCATTAGATATGAGTACTTTTATCTAATGAGGTCCTTAACAGAATGAGGATTGTCTACAAGGTTGTGTTCTCCAAGTTTGTAATTTGTGTTCTGATTCTTTTTGCTAATTTGTAAGACAGAACATTTATTGGTTGAGATTTGAAGTTGCCAGTTATCAGACCATTGTGATACTTGATCTACGTCTTTTGGAAGAGTAGAAGTTTTGTCGATGGTATTGAATAGTTTAACATTGTCAGCAAAGAGAATGCAGTTACAGTGATATCTTGTCTTACGAACTTAATTGGTTCCAGGACGAGGTTCATAAGGTGAAAAGTTAGTCAGACAAAACAATGTTTCCCATAGGAATCAATGGAACAGTGATTAATGCCTGCAAGCCCAAAATTCACCCCTTTTGCCAGCTGAAGCACCCGTTTTTGCCCTGCTGGGATTCCCCTGAAGCTCCCCTCCATAGGAAACCCCACCTCTGGACTTCTGCTTCTTTGTGATGCTTCAGGGAAATCCCAGCATTGCAAAAACAGGGGCTTCGCTGGCAATGAAAGGTCCGGAGGTGGGGTTTCCCAATGAGGGGAGCCTTCAGTTGGCAACGGAAGTCCGGAGGCGGGGCATCCCACCGGTGGTGGGCTTGTAATGTGAAAATAGTTCGGAAGAAGAAGCAAAAAAAATCTTAAACTCCGGGTTCGTATCTCGAAAAGTTTGTAAGATGAGGGGTTCGTAAGACAAGGTATCACTGTACTTATAATGTGATCACAAAGGTCGTTTATGTAAAGAATGAATCGTGTTGGTCCTAGAACACTGCCTTAAGGGACCCCACTGTTGACAGGTGCAGGATTTGATAGGGCACTAATATTTTAGTTTTCGAAGTAGTTTGTCAGTAGTTTAGTTTTCAGTAGTTGTACTGAACGAATCAATGGCTTTACAAAAGTCTCTGTAAATTGCATCTAGTGATTTACCTTGCTCAAGTTGTGAAGTCCATATGTTTTTGCAGTGTAGGGTTGCAAGTTAGTGGATACTGTTTTTCTGAAACCAAATTGTTTGTTAGAGAGTAGGTTGTTAGTTTCTAGGTGAAGGGTGATGGATTGATTTATGATTGATTCCATGACTTTGCAAATGATGCAACATAAAGAAATTGGTCTGTAATTTTCAATGTTACTTGGATCTCCTTTTTTGAAGATAGGGATGTCTGTGGCTAGTGACCATAAGTTTGGTAAGAGGCTAATCCTGAAGGATTTTTCAAAAATATATTTTTTTATTTTTGAAAACATACAGGTTTGGTAATGATCAGGTTATGGGAAGGTTACTAAAATGGAGTGTCACAGAAATTTTAAGTTTTAAAGAAGGTTGCATTATCATTTTACTCACATTTAGGGAGTGTGGATATATGTATTTTTAAAAAGCGCTGAAAACAGAAATGACTAGGAGCTATCTATTGCAGTCTATTGGAAAAGAAGATGGAATCAGAACTGCTGTTATATGAATTAGTATTCAGAGGAAGAAATATCTGTAACTCCTTTTTTATTTTACAGGCTTTAAAATCTACAGGTTTACGAACAAATGATCCAAGACTGAAAGAATGCATGGATATGTTAAGATTGACGCTTCAAACTACATCAGATGGTGTCATGCTAGATAAAGAGCTCTTTAAAAAGTAAATACTTTAATTGATTTGCTACAACTTGTTTATAGCTTGGAATAATTAGGCTAGTACAAAATGATGTAAATGAGCACTGCTCAGAAATATTGTTCAATATGCAATTCCCCCGCCTTTGATTTCATGGAAAGAAGAGCACATAGGGGACCAAAAGTATGCATTATGTCAGCAGTTGACATATTATCTTCAGTAAATTATATATTTGGATATAATTCTATTGTTTAGATTTCAGAAGTACTTTTATTTACTGTAGTGAAAGACTCTGTAGTGAAAAAGTGGTATTTTCATTCATGTAATAATAATTTTTTTTGTATTTCATAGATGTGTCCAAAGCAACATTGTGTTACTAACTCAGGCTTTCAGGCGAAAATTTGTCATTCCTGATTTTATGTCATTTGCCTCTCACATTGATGAGTTATATGAAGGTGCTAAAAAGCAGTCAGGAGGGAAGGTAAGTGTCTTATTAAAAATAATTGGTGGTAATATAGAGATAGCCAGCTGCAGTTCATAGTTTATTTATTTTATTTATTTATTTATTTATTGCATTTGTATGCCGCCCCTCTCCACAGACTCGGGGCGGCTAACAACAGCAATAAAACAGCATATAATAATAATAATAATAATAATAATAATAATAATAATAATAATAATAATAATAGTTGTTTGTGTCCTTCAAATTATCCTAAGATCATGCCACTAATTTTGGTGGAAAGATTCAAAATGTTCTCCGTGTGATTTTCATTGATCTGTGGACTGAAGGATGGCTTTAAGTACAAATAGCAATTGCTCATTCAACTTCTGTTCAAATTTATGGCAGTACTAAAGAAAAAGAGAATTCTAAGAGATTCTCAGAGTTCTTATCATTCTAATGTCTTGATTACAATTTGGCATTTGGCAGCCAGTGTATGCAATATCCCATAATCACTATTTGCATCTTTCAGAACTGGCTTCCAAAAGCAAAGTCAATGGGGAAGCCAGCAGGAAGTTGCAAGTCATGTTCAAGTGACGTCATGCTTAAGGACCCACAGTAATTTACTTAATAATTGCATCTAGTATTGATGGTGTAAATCAGTACAGTCATCTGGTATTTCACGTTACAACTTTCAGTAAGTGAGGAATATCTAAATAGGTTAGTGATAGACTTCTGTAAGCTAAAACATTCCCTGTTTTTCAAAACCTGCTAGTTCCCCAGAATAAAGGAAAAACAGGTCAAACTTATTCTGTTGTCATCTGTCCAAAGCTTTCTGTAGTATGCAGTCAGGCTAAGAAGTTACCAAGGCATGAGCTAAGCTAGTACTATTTTCTTTTTAAAAAATAACAGTTGGAATTTCCATTTTTCAAAAATTGTGTGTGTGTGTGTTAGGGAGACTAGGATAGATCTATTTCAGCCTTATTTTGGCCTCATCAGCTAGCCATACCCACTGGGACTTGAACCTGCAACCTTTGCCTTGTAAGGCACAGAATTATCCTCTAGGCTACATTATCCAATCCCTTCAGCTCTGCACCAGGGAAGGGTTACATATTTTGGGGTCGAATCACCCTGGGGTATTGAAGGAACATCACAGCTCCTTATTTGCTTCTCGGCCCAACCAATATATATAATACACAACTGAATATATATACTGCTCAAAAAAGTTAAGGGAACACTTAAGCAACAGAATCAGGCTTCTGTGAAATCAAACTGTCCACTTAGGAAGCAACACTGATTGACAAGCAATTTCATTTTTGTTGTCAGCACATTCAACTTTGTACAGAACAAAGCATTCAATGAGAATCTTTCATTCATTCAGATCTAGAATGTGTTATTTGTGTGTTCCCTTTATTTTTTTGAACGGTGTATATAGTAAGTTCATTTTTTATTATTAAAACATCAGCTGGATTTTTTTCTAAAATAATTTTTAAGTCATTTATGTAGCCTATCATTTTAAAATGTACTTTCAAATCAGTCTCAATTGTGTCAGATAATACATGTAATACATATATGTAATTCTATAGTGTTTTTAAATGCTATAGAGGCAGGTAATCTTAAGATTAATTTCTAAGTCTATTGTTCAAAAGTATTCAATATGTCCATAGTTAAAATATTTGCTTCATTCCATATTAGTCAAGTTTGATTTTGTTCTTTAATTAATTAATTAATTTTTGGTTAGTTTTTAAATTCTTTAATTAAATCCTCCCAATTTCCTTTGGTATGCAGTTTTTAAAGTCTTATCTTACTGTGTTTTTTAAAGAATTCAAAATCAAAGCAGTGTCCCAAGAAAAGGATTCTTCATAATTAATTTCAAAATCTTACTGAAATTTTATATTATATAATCTATTTGTAATTTTCAAATCAAAGATTTATTCACCCTTTTTGCTATTTATTCCAGAAGAAATAAAATAAGTCCTTAAATTTGTATTTAAAACTTATTTCACAAAGGTTTGAAGGAAATTCATTGGTGATATAAAATTTGATGACCCAAAAGTATCTAATAGCTAGCTTTCAAGCAATTTCCAAATGTGATTAGAAAAGAAAGTATGCAAACTTATGTCTGCATGATAACTCTGCAACTGACAATGTGTGCTTAGAGCGGTTTGGAATTAGCATGCGTCATTTTTATTATGCTTTTAGGAAGCTATTTTGGCCTATTCACATAATGTTAAACTATAAATCATGCCTTCTAAAACATATTAGTTGGGATCAAATATTGACAGTGCCAGTAGCTTATAATATAATGGCTTGCTGTGATATGTATAGTAAAACTAGATTTGAAAATTTGCAGATTATTAATTGATATATTTATGAAAGAAAAAGTGCAGCTAACCTTGAGTGAATTATTAAAAATAGTTTCTCTGAACTTTACCATTTTTCATATAAAATGGGCAAGGACAAAATATAGTGAACCTGTTTTTTGTTTTTGTTTGTTTGGTACAGCCTGCTTGAAAAAAAAATTGGGATAGTTTGGGGAAAAGGTTAGATAAATGTGTGCGCCTTTTATTATTTTACTAGTAATTTACTATCTGGGTTTCATGTATTCATTATTTGTAGCTGTATAATCTAATTATTTTACATTGGACTTGTTTTGTATAGGTTGCGGATTATATCCCACAACTGGCTAAATTCAGTCCTGACCTATGGGCGGTATCTGTTTGCACAGTCGATGGGCAGAGGTATTGTAGCTTAAATATCTGAACTGGTAAAATAATTTTAGTTGTAGGAACAGAAGTAGAGACACTCTTTGGAGAGCTAAAATACAAATATAAGATAGTTCTGCATAATCCATGATGTACCGTATTTTTCGGAGTATAAGACGCACTCTGTGGGACCTAACTGGCAGCTGGGATTCGTGCGGCAGAAGGCGGTCTCGGAGATATTCTGGTCCGATGCCATGAAGGGCTTTAAAGGTCATAACCAACACTTTGAATTGTGACCGGAAACTGATCGGCAACCAATGCAGACTGCGGAGTGTTGGTGTGACATGGGCATATTTAGGAAAGCCCATGATTGCTCTCGCAGCTGCATTCTGCACGATCTGAAGTTTCCGAACACTTTTCAAAGGTAGCCCCATGTAGAGAGCGTTACAGTAGTCGAACCTCGAGGTGATGAGGGCATGAGTGACTGTGAGCAGTGACTCCCGGTCCAAATAGGGTCGCAACTGATGCACCAGGCGAACCTGGGCGAACGCCCCCCTCGCCACAGCTGAAAGATGTTTCTCTAATGTGAGCTGTGGATCGAGGAGGACACCCAAGTTGCGAACCCTCTCTGAGGGGGTCAATGTTTCTCCCCCCAGGGTAATGGACGGACAGATGGAATTGTCCTTGGGAGGCAAGACCCACAGCCACTCCGTCTTGTCTGGATTGAGTTTGAGTTTGTTGACACCCATCCAGGCCCCAACAGCCTCCAGGCACCGGCACATCACTTCCACTGCTTCGCTGACTGGACATGGGGTGGAGATGTATAACTGGGTATCATCGGCATATTGATGATACCTCACCCCATGCCCTTGGATGATCTCACCCAGCGGTTTCATGTAGATGTTAAATAGCAGGGGGGAGAGGACCGACCCCTGAGGCACCCCACAAGGGAGAAACCTAGAGGCACCCCACAAGGGAGAAACAACCTAGAATTGTCCCAAGCCTGGCGACATAGGTGCGTCTTAAGACTCTTACAGAAGGCAAGCAGGGTGGGAGCAGTGCAAATCTTTGGGGGGAGCTGAGAAGGCCCACTGAGAAGGTTCTTCCCCTAGGCCCAGCCAAGTGACATGGTCTGACTGACGGGACCTGGAGAAAGCCAACTCTGTGGGAGTTAATCGGTCACTCGGGCTCATACGGAAGAAGGCGGTCCCGCAAGTAATCTGACCTGCTGCCATATAGGACTTTATTGGTCATTACCAATACTTTGAATTGTGTCCAGAAACCACTCGGCAACCAATGCAGTCCGTGGAATGTTGGAGAAATATGGGCATGCCTAGGGAGGCCCAGGACCGCTTTCGTGGCTGCATTTTGCACAATTTGAAGTTTCTGAACACTTTTCAAAGGTAACCCCATGTAGAGGGCATTGCAGTAGTTGAACCTCGAGGTGGTAAGGGCATGAGCAACTGTGAGTAGAGACTCTCTGTCCAAATGGGGCCACAACTGGTGCACCAGGTGAACTTGGGCAAACACCCCCCTCGCCATAGCCGAAAGAGGATGGTCCAAAGTTAGCTGAGGATTGAGTAGGACGCCCAAGCTGTGTACCCTCTCTGAGGGAATCAGAATTCCCCCCACCCATCGGGTAATAGACAGACAGATGGACATGTCCTTGGGAGGCAGAACCCACTGCCACTCCGTTTGGTCGGGGTTGAGTCTGAGTCTGTTAACACCCATCTAGACCCCAACACCCTCCAGAAACCGGCACATCACCTCCACTGCTTCAACATGGTGGACACAGGGTGGAAATGTACAGCTGAGTATCATCAGCATTCTGATGGTAACTCACCCCGTGCCTTCGGATGATCTCACCCAGCAGTTTCATGTAGATATTAAACAGCAGGAGGTGAAGTGATAACTGACATTTTGGGGTTTGAGATTCCCATATGGCTTTTGGAGATGCCAGCATTGCCGGGGGAGCCTTGATCTTGTGCCCTGTGGCTTCTCTTTCTACACAGTTGGATGCCCCGTAATTGGAATTGAAAATGTTTTCAGGTGGCAACGCGCAATCCCCCCCCCCCCCCGATTCCAAACAGCAGAGTGTCCGGCTGTGTATGTGTAGAGGTTGCGGGGCATGGGATCGCGATTTTTTTAGCAGTGCTAGCATCTTTAAAGGCTGCGTGTGAGTCTCAAGCCCCAAACTGTCAGTTGTGCAGAGACCAAAGGGAAGCATCGAATTTCGGGTGACGGACAGCTCTGCCTGCACACCCTATTTTTGGAATAGAGGAAAGAGTTTTGGGGCAGCAGTGCCAGCCGGAACTGCCCGCCACCTGAAATGCGATGTTCTTGACCCTCTCTTTGGGAGTAAAAAAATCTGTTTTATACTCCGAAAAATACGATATGTTTCTTACGGTACTAGAGAAATTTTTTTTAGCTCTACTTAGGGCATTCCGATTTTTAGTAGAAAATAGAATGATGTTTCAGAGCTTGATAGTTCCTTTTTTTGAAATGATTCTTTCAAATTTCCTAGTTCTTCAAAACGTCACTGTTGATAACTTGATTATAGGCTTTTTGTGCATTGAATAATCCTAATTTAATTACCCATGCTATGTTACAATGTTAATATAAATTAGAATTTTATAATCCATTCCTGGGTGTCATGCAAAACTCTTCACTTTTTTCACACACGTATTCAGTGGTACCTCGGTTCTCGACCACAATTTGTTCCAGAAGTGTGGTCGAGAACCGATTTGGTCAAGTACCGAATTAATTTATCCCATAGGAAATAATGGAAATGGGTTTAATTGGTTTCCAGCCCCTATTTCCTTTATTTCCTATGGGATAAAGATCTGAGGTCTAAGCACTCCAAGCTGTAGGAAGGGTGGGGGCAGCTGCAATACCGGCAGTTTCGGGGGGGGGCTTCTTTCCTCAGTGGTTCGTCTTCTTCCCTTTAAGCAGCTACACCAACTTTCTCCTTCCCGACGGTGGCAGCGGCTTTCCTTCGAGCAACAGCAGCGCCGGGAACGTTGCATGAGAAAGGGAAGCCGCTGACGTTCCCGGCGCTGCTGCTGCTCGAAGGAAAGCCGCCGCCACCGTCAGGAAGGAGAAAGTTGGTATAGCTGCTTAAAGGGAAAACGAACCACTGAGGAAAGGAGCCCCTCCGAAACTGCCGGTATTGTAGCCGCCCCCACCCTTCCTACAGCTTGCTTGGAGCGCTTAGATAGAGACTGGGAGGCTGTTTAGTGGTTGGCCAGGATGGGCGTGTCGGATTCCGACTCCCATTCCGTCTCACCCTGTCCCCTCAGATCTTGTAGCATTTCGGATAATAAACAAAATTTTCTGTGGCTGTTCGGTATCCGAATTTTTGTTCAGATACCGAAGCAAATTTTTGCCGAAAGCGTTCGAATACCGAGGTACCACTGTATATGGATTGCCATGATCCCCTTGTTGAATTAGTGATATTATAGATATTACTGAATTTTATTGACATACCCTGTTTCTTCAAGGCTAGAAAGCGTATAGCTACATTTTCACAAGGTAATCACCAGTTTTGGACAAGAAATTGATTCCTGCAAATAATTATCTTAGGAAAATATTATTATAAAAAATAAAAGATACAATAGTATTAGAAAGTACTTGTTAATGCGTTATGATAGACTTCTATGAGCTATGGGAAATTAAAATTTACCATAGCCATTTAATATGTTTAAATATGACCTGATTCACAGACCTTGAGCATGTTATCTTGGCTCATCAGAACAGGTCTTGAAAATGAAAAGGTATCAAATATCTAAGAATATTTAAAGGAGAAATTAAATTAGGAATTAACATGAATCTAATATAAATACCCAGTATTGTGCAATTCAACATATATTATGCAATTCTTGAATAGCCATTTTGAAACCAAAAAGTTTTGTTTCCATAAAGATTTGAAATAGCACAAACATTTTAGTTTGCACGGATAATTTGTACATTTGGGAGAAAGAAATTTATTTTTTCTATGGGTTTTAATTATACAAACTGTCATTTGCTTATATTTGATCTTATTTAAACAATTTATCTAAAATATTGTTGTATGCTGCTCCATATAATATTGACATGCATATTTAGTAAATATAAACACCAGCCAATTTCCTCTCTGGATATGGTGCAAGTTGAATTAAATAAATAAACAAACAAACAAATAATTGGTAACTATTGAAAGCATAACTAATGGTCACTGGTGTTCTATGTAGAATTGTCTGATCTTTCTTATAAATGCTGTATCTTATAGGAAAAAAATTATACTGTACTAAAATAAGATCATATATTAAAAAATAGTTTACATTTAGTGGCTAAAAGGAATCAGCTTCATTGAATGACCATAGTTTTTGATAATATGATAAAGAATAATGACAATGATGTTTCTTTCTCTACATTATGTATGCTCCCATTGAGTGATACAAATTCTTTATTCTGTTTACTAACATTTTAATTTTTGCTTTGGTTTATTACTAAATATATACCCTGCCTTTCTATTTATACCATCCAAATACTTTGGATGTTGAAATATTTCCATATGATAGTTATATCAATTCCTTGAACATTTAGTTTGTGTAATTTAATATTAAGAAGATAATTTATTTATTTGCTTAGGTTTACTCTGAGTATTGCAAGTCTCTCAAATAACTGTTCAGGATTTACTAAGTGATTTTTCTTTTTCTTTTTAATATGGTAGAATGTGCTTTCTACCATATTAAAGATGAAATAGTTTAGCAGTAGTTCATAATAAAGTCTTTTCCCAAAGACTTTACCTTTTCCCAGGAAAAATGTGAGTCAATGCAATAAATAATATTGTATTTATTTTACAGGCATTCCATTGGAGATACCAAAGTCCCATTTTGTCTTCAGTCCTGTGTAAAGCCTTTGAAATATGCTATAGCTGTTAATGATCTTGGCACTGATTATGTACACAGATATGTTGGTAAAGAACCTAGTGGATTAAGATTCAACAAACTGTTCCTCAATGAAGATGGTAAGTTATGTTAGTAATTATCATTTCCTAATATAGTATCTGGTGAAATAGATTTGTGTGACAGAGAAGTTAGTAGGTCTGGACATTAAATAGTTAAACATACGATAAACTGTTAAATTGTGCCTTACAAGTCATTGTTGATTCCTGGTCATTTCCAGGACAAGTCTCTGCAGTTTTCTTGGTGAAATTTCAGAAGTGGTTTGCTGTTGACTGCTGACTGGGACTGAAAGAGATTGATTGGTCCAAGATCACTTGATTGACTTTGCCTAAGGTGGAACTAAATTTCATAATCTGTCTACACCTTAAGAAGAATTTAGCAAATTGAAACAGGTCCACAAAATTGGGGGACTAAAAATAAATCCTATAAGGAGAGATGGAAGAAATGGGGAGTACTTAATATTTACCAGAGAAGATTTGAAGGGGCAATAACATTTTTAAATATCTGGAAGAATGATGTGCAAAAGAAGGTCCAGACACATTGTAACATGAATATGGTTACAGGTTACAAGAGGTCAGGTTCTAATTGAATGTTAAAAAATATATTGAACAGAGAGAGCAGGTACAGAGCAGGTACTAGTGGAATTTAGTACCCAGAGAAGTAGTCAGTTCTCCTTTGCTGGATGTATTTAGCTAGAAGCTAAGTGAATTTCTGTCAGAGATGTTTAATACAGATTCCAGCACTGATCAAGATGACCTAAATGACCCGTTTCATTTCTCATTCAGATTAAATGGTTACAGTTATGACAACACATTATTTCAAAAGATGGATGGAGAGTCTGTGGCTGGTCATATGTTCCTAACTACTGTCTGTAGCAACCCAGGCTTGAATGGCAAATGGTCGGGAATGCTAGGTTATTTTGTTTATAATATGTGAAGGGGTAGACATAAATTGTTCCAAATGAAACACAAACATAGATTTTAATAATGAGAATTATTTATTTATTTATTAGATTTCTATGCCGCCCTTCTTGAGGCGACTCAGGGCATTTGAGAATGCATTGCCACATAGCATGTCATGTTGTTTTAAATCAATGGGTATTTTGTATGGTATATACCAGTGATGGTGAACCTATGGCACGGGTGCCACAGGTGGCACACGGAGCCATATCTGCTGGCACATGAGCCGTTGCCCTAGCTCAGCTCCAAGGTACATGTGTGTGCCAGCCAGCTGATTTTTGACTCACACAGAGGTTCTGGGAGGGCATTTTTGGCTTCCAGATAGCCTCCCGGGGGGGGGGGTGTTTTTACCCTCCCCTGGATCCAGGGAAGCCTTTGGAGCTTGGGGAGGACGAAACACAAGTCTACTGGGCCCACCAAAAGTTTGGAAACAGGCCATTTGTGGCCTCCAGGGGGCCTCCAGGTGGTGGGGGGATCTGTTTTCACCCTCCTCAGGCATTGATTATAAGCGTGTGGGCACTTGGGCATGTGTGATAGTGCGCACGCACACTCTTTTGCCACCCAAGGAAAAAAAAGGTTCACCATTACTGGTATATACTATATGATACTGACCTATGTGTTCAGTACAAGATATAAACTTTCCTTTTTATGAGTGTTTCCAATTATTCCTGGATTAATTTTTTGTAATATTTTTTGTAAATAATTTTTGGATTAATTTTTGTAATTTTTTTGCATAAACTAGGAATTTAAGCTAGTAAGCAACTCTTTAGTTTAGTAAGAAATATACCAGGAACTAAAATTGTGACAAATAGAACTGTGTCTAACCACACCTATGATATATCAGTCACTATTATTTATACATATATGTTCATAGAAATGTATTAGTGTTTGATGAGAAGAAAATCACATTTCTTTTGAATCTTTTTATTGTCAGCACTTTTACCCACTAATTCATCCACTGCAGAAACAGTATTAAATTAAAATATTGTAAATATTTTTGCATGTTCTGCTATTCTGCAATTATTTAATAAAGTTACTGGTAATTTGTTATCTCATTTGCTTCTCTTCAATATAATTCTGAACAGTATATTGAATGTATGGTGTGCATCATCAAAATTGAATGTACATCAATTTTATTTATGCTCTGTAAATACTGTAAGGCTCAAATGATTTGGGATTTTAATAGATGGATAGTATTAGAAATATTTTCTTCCTTTCCTGATGACTTTCTCTTTTCGTGTGAGTTTTCCTATACTTGAAGAATGGGCTGTATGGATTTAATGGGACATAGGAAATATTCATGAATTAGCTTCCAGAGGTAGCCCCATAATTGTAAATGAATCTAACATTTCTTTTCCTTTGTAACACTGTATACAGATATTGCAGATATTCACTAGTTCTATATTTTTCTTCTTTTCTTTACCCCATACCTTCTCTAAGGGTATCATTAGCTGTTGAATGTAAACAACTGTTGCAGGCCTTGAGTTCCAAATCATTAGCTTCATATAACTGACTAAGCTTTTGAAAGCTAGGATTCAGTGACACCCTTGGCAAGATTCCATGTGTGCAAAAGTTTGCCAAAAGACATACGCTATGTCTAAAAATTACTGCCACATGCTAGCTCATAATTTCATTCAGACTAGCGGGCATATACTTTTTTTGACCAATGCTAAATAAAGTATATCTATATCAAAATGTCGCCTTAGTTTTCAAAATACTGGCCAAGAATGCAATCTTGAAAGCAGCTGAAATTCAATTTGCCTGCATTTGAAACCCTTTTAAATATTTTTGAACCCCTTGATTTTTTTTCAAAGATGTTTGAACCCATTTTGTACATGCTCTCATCTTAACCACTGATTACCAGCATTTTTATAGGAAAACTAGAAGATAGTAACTTTTGTACTTGATATTGTGCAATTGGTACAATAAAGCCCTTTCACATTGTATCTTAACTGAGCCTCCGCAGACATTCCCTAGTTTGACCGGCTAGGGTCAGGCAGAAACAATTCAGTGAACTATTGATCTCCAAGATACCCTAAGCTACATATAAATAGTGACAGCACTTTGGATTACATTTGGAAATCTACTGATCACCAGTGCAGTTCCTGCAGCAGAGTTCTGACATAGGAGTTCTATGACTAACCAATGAACGTTCATGGGACTGCATTCTGGATGAGCTGCCATTTGCAGGTGGTCATCAAGGGTTGACTTATGAACCGCAAATTGTAGTAATCTAATCAAAAGTTAGCAGTGGTATGTTGTACCATGAAAGGCTGTACTTGATGCACTAGCCAAAGTTATGAGAAAGTCCTCCGAGACATGGCCACCACCTGCTGTTCCTGAGGAAGCACAGCTTCTACAAAAGCCAAAGACGGTACAGATGGCCTCTGACTCAACAGTCATTCCACCTTATTTGGACTGAGTTTGTGTAAAAGATAAATCAGAAAATCTAAATAAATCAAAATCATTGTTGATTTTAGATGATGAATGTTAGTAGCAATTTGATGGTCAGAACTGCCAGAATCTCTGATTTCATCTTTTAAATGAGCCTATAGAGTTCTAACTGTGTGTGTTTGCATAATCATGTGCAAGTGTCTAATGTAATGGAGAAAAAAATTGCAGATATTTAATTGTCTAAAGGTAAAGCATTATTAAATTGAATTGTATCCGCAAGAAAATGTATATCTGGGAAGTGGATTAACTGTTTCCCTTCACATTTGTGATTTCAGTTTTTTTTTAACTTAGTAAAATATGGGATAGTAGGTGGAGCTCATTTAGGTTATTGACCCCAAACATTTTGGGCCCCAGAGACCGGTTCTGCAGAGAGTTTTTTCTGTGGAATAGAGGAGGTGTGATTTTATGTACTACTGTATCCCACAGATGGGGACTTCATTCGTTTGCGTGCTCTGGATTCTGGCATGCCGTGGACCGGTGCCAGTTCACAGACCAGTGGTTGGGGGAACCCTGATTTTTGTTGAGTTTGATAACAATCTCCCTTATTTTAACCAAATGACAAAATTAAAAGTTAAAAAAAGCATGAATTTGAAAATATTTATCAAATCCTGAATTGGATTGAAGTTATCTAACTAATAGTTATGAACAATCATAGTTGCCATTTCATTTTGGGATTGGATATACAGTAATATAAAGGATAGAATAAAATTGGACGATAATGTAAGAATGGGCAGAAGTTCATGTGATATTGGAAATCAGGTTAATATTAAACAAATATCAGAATTCATAATCTTAATTAGATGGAATGAATGGCATCAGCTGACTATGAAAAAATAGCTATGAATAGTGTGACCAATTTGTGCTGAAGCTTTGTTCATTTAATTTATTGAAAGATACATTTCGGTGATTAGATCCTTTTTATTATTTTACAGACAAACCTCATAATCCTATGGTGAATGCTGGAGCAATTGTGATCACCTCTTTGATCAAGGTAAAATATGTACAGTGAATATTTCTGACAGCTGCACTTTAAATAGTTTGTAAGAAATTATAAGAATTAGATTACATATAGACATGGGAATTTTTCCTGTATTGTTTCTTGCAGACAGACCATAGAAGCATATAGCCATTATCACTTGTGTGCCTCTGAAATTGTTTTCAGTGCTTGTTTTTCAGCTGCCTGTTGCTCCCCAAATTCAAAAAGGAGTTTTGGGATACAGAGCAAGATAATGTTTAAGGGGGAATGTTGCTGGTATGTTTCTATTTCTCTTTCCCTACCTCCTTCCCTTTTAATTTATAGTTTGAAACACTTTAATAAAATGCTTTTGAAACTGGGTTTAATAAAAGTTTCTTTCTTTGAAAAATGTATATAAATATACCTTTTTAGATTGCGGAATGAGGTATTTTGATGTGAAAATATAGTATTAGACAAACTTGGAATTTTTTTTTGAATAAAGAACACCACTCACTGATAAAGTTATAAATTGAATATTTTAGCAGTTTTAACATGTAGTTTCATGTTTTGGTAAATTTATTTTAAAGAATGAGAGTTATGCTTCCATTGAGAAAACTATTTTTTTCATTAAATAATTGATTTTATATTTCAATTTATACATTCATCAGATATAAAATTAAATCCCCTAGCACTTCTTTAATATTAAATATTGTTACTTTTGGGAGTAATATTTTTTCTCTTAGAAAAAAGTTTGGCTTAATAATTAGAGTACTATAGTTTTTAGACTGATTCGCACAGATTATTGTTAATCTTTAAATGTATATATTTATATACATTTATATATCACTAAGCTATCTCAGAAAGAGTTTTAAAGAAGATTGTTCCTTCTTCTTAACTTGGTAATAGAGAATGAAAATTGAGATTTTAAATATTTGATTACATCATATCATTATAGCTTTAATTATGAAAGGCTATTTTATTTTTTGCTCATGGTTTTCTGCTTCTTTGTAAAAAAAATCCTGCTTTAAACATTTATCTTTAATAGCTGTAGGTGAAGGAAAATGGCCTTAAATTTGACAGGTAAATTTATTCATGCTTTTTTTTCTGGAGGTTTAAATAACTTAAAATTCAGCTTGGCAATAAGATTTTAAAATAAATGATAGATCATCAAACAGTTAAGTGCATTTCTTATTCACACAATAAAGTTTTATACAGTACCCAATATCATATGAAGTGCACACATGTTTGGAAATTCATTTTATTAAAATTAATGGATTGTCAATCAAATGCATATTTTATTGGCAGGTAAAACCCACTTTAGGTTTCAGGCCATTTACAGTATATTGCAGTTTTCCTTTTTACTGCATGCAGTCGTAATATAGAAACACAGCAACAATGTTACAAGTCAGTATTGATTGCTTTGAAACTTTGCATGTAGTATCTGCATGTCTAGTGGACATAAAACCACCACATTGCATCATTATTGGTATATAGTGATTGTAAGACATTTATGTGTTACATCTTCTGGGAAGCTATTTTATAAAAGTAGTTTTATGAATTGGAAAAACCAAGAAATTAAATTAAAATTTCTAATCTTTACCCTAAGTTGATTTAAATCTTACTCTCATAAATTAGATATATTTTGAGGTGCTGTGATGTGTGCAACATTTTAACAGCCTCACAAAGTTATAGAAACTAGTTGTCTATTTTCATAGGAAACATCTTAAATCTTCTCTTTTTAATTAATTAGCTGAAAGCATTTCTGTCATGTTCATGCACTGGGCAAACATTTATGTACATTTTTCATCTTCAATTGAAGATTAAATCCTAGAATTTTAGTAATTTACCTGGGAAAAAGGCAATCCTAAATTTATAACAATCCTTCCCAAAAGAAAGAGTAGATTCTGTGTATGTGTATGAGCACACATACACACACATACATAAATTCTGTGCAATACCCTGTTTTCTCATTGTATCAACCTAAGGTCCATTTTGTGTGATCCTCCCTTCCTAAAATCTTATTCCAAAAAAAGGTCTAGATCAGGACAGAACAAAACGAAACTCCTGCAAACAAAATTAATTATTTGTTTTTAAAAATGGTCATGTATAAAATCCACTTACTGCCATCTGCATATAGAACCATTTCCTTTCTCACACTAAAATTGTGGTTATATATGCAAACAGAATTTAGGTGAGGTGAACCTGTGCCAGAAAGCAAACACCTCCCCTCTCCCCCTTCACTGCAAGCAGTGGGATAAAATTTAGGCTTATTTCAAAGGTATTAATGTTTTTAGCAAAAAATTCAGCTATTATTTACATCTTCTGCTTTTCATATTTTATTTCATTCTTATCACTAGAAAGTTGCAAAATCCCCTTACCGTAATTCCCAGGTTTGCAAGAAACCTGTGAGTTAGCTATGTTACAAATACAGATGAAATTCTTGGGTGTGCTCAAATATTTAATAATACTTCTTACCATATTAGTGTAATGTATTTTTATTTCTTGCTAGTTTTTTCAATCAACTGATATTTGAAAATAGCAAAACAAGGTCTGTTAATTCTGTTCATTTTGAATTGCAATTCAAATAGTTAAAGACTTTAAATGTGAATAGTTAAATCATATTTACCTATCTATGGCTCTTTTATTTGTATTCCATAGCAATACTAAAGACACTAATAAGAATACAATATCTAGGGCATAGATGAGGAATCTTGTGGTTTCTCACTTTTGGATTATGCTTTCATCAACCTCCATAGTAACCAAGGCTAATAGGAAATGGAGAGCCACAGGTTAGCCCCACTGTTCTGTAATATTTTTCTTGTCTATTAAAGTGGGGCTTACATGCAGAGACACATCTTCTCCCTTACATGTTTCTTGCTACTATTCTGGAAAAGGGAGTTTAAGATTTCTTTCTGGCAGCTTGCCAACTAGCTGCCTGGCAGTCTTTCAGTGAATGCTATAACTAGAGAATGATATCACCAGGATAGTGGTACTACTCATTAAGGCTGCAGCAGAAACATTCTTTTTCCAATGCAATTTGACCGAAAATACTAATTGCAGTTGGCATGTGGAGGATGTCCTATTGGTGTCAATAGCATTGCTTCTGTTTAGGATTGTAGCTGAGACAGGCATAAAAGTCCCTCTTTTCCTATGTGCTATAGTAGTAGTGAGAATTATGCTGCCCCACTTTTCACAATCAATAGCAAATAAAAAATTAACCAGCTCTGTAACATGAGATCTAGTGTAATGTATGGATGCAGCTATATTGAAATTATAAAATAGAAGTGGGATAAAATAATAATATGCCAAATCCAGTCTAATCATCTGGCTGACTATACAATCAATCATTATAATACCATTTCCATTAATCAGCCAATTGTACAATCAATCAATTGCAAAAGTCAGCTTTACTTGGAATAACATACATCCTGCAATGATACCTTTAATATTATTAAACAATATTTGCCTAACCCTGAGTCCTTGGAGGGCAAAAATGCTAAACATCTGGATGACTGGAGTAATGGCCTGACTTGGAGGCTTGTTTGTAAATATTGTAGAGATTACTTAGATGGGCCTTTGATTTTAATCTGGAAAGATATTCTTATTATTTTAGTGTTGTGCATGCTCTGTATCATTTATTTGTTAGTTAAGGTAGTACATAATTTCAGTCATTTAAGAGATCTGAATAATAAAAGAGCTGAGTAACATAAGACGTAACTTTTATATTGGCATTTGAATTCAAAAGTTTAATATATAAGCAGCCTTACATTCCTTATGACAACTGTTAACAAAACAATATGAAGAGGTCAAGAGACGGTAAACACTTGTGAGGTGGAAAAAAGTATTACTCTTAAGGATTTCTGCTCAATAGAATTACAAAACAAATATTGGCTAGGAATGCCATCTTAATTAGCATTAAAAGTATATTATTCATAATATTACAGATGAATCATTCCTTTGATTTTCCATTAACGCTGTTTTAGTTGAGATTTATACATATAAATTTATCAATTCAATCAATTTGTGTCACCCCTCTCCCCATCTAAACAAGTGACTCTGGATGGTGAACATTCAGAAAAAGATTCCTGTCATAAATACAAAATTAAAATGCACAGCAGCTAAGGAAGATATCACAATTGACTATTGTTAACACAACCAGAAGATGGGATCCTTCATACACTCTGGCCCCAAACCTGGGCATAGAATCAGGCCTTTAGGACATTATAAATGGGCCAACAGGATTGGGACCATTGTAATCTCTGCAGGGAGACTTTTCATAGTCTAGGTGCTATGGCAGAAAAGGCTCGTTCCCTGGTCCCTCTATTTATCATTTGTACCCGGCCAATTGTAGCCAGAATATGCCCATTCTGCTGAAAAGAAACATCTGGGAAAAAGTGTTTGGCATATTGTTGGTTTCTCTCCCCCCCCCCCCTTTATCTGTATTACTAGATAAAGTTGAGAGTATGTAATATTTTTATTACATACTACATTTTTGTTACATACTACATATAGTTTTATTATGGTCATATAATTATACCCATTGCTACCATCTCAGAATATGATTTCCTATGTTTTTAAACAGAGCTTTTAAGATTTTTTTTAAGGAAATATCTTTTTTGTGGTCAAAGATTAGTACAAAATAAAATTAAGCAATTAAAAAAGCATATAGTAATTAAAAAAACATTCAGTAATTAAAATTGCATACAACAACAACAACAACAACAATAATAATAATAATAATAATAATAATAATAATTTATTAGATTTGTATGCCGCCCATCTCCGAAGACTCAGGACATATAAAAAAGAACAGGTTATAAAATTAACAGAACTTAGCGGTCAGTCTTCTTTACATTTTGCATATGAGGTAGCAGAATTTAACTACACTAGGTATTCAAAGGGAATATTCAAAGGGAGAATGTGTAATAACATTTCTGGAATGGACATTTAAGCAGGAAATACGCTTAAATGTGGAGATATGAACTCTGGCTATGTACCAAGATAAAACAGGTAATATATTATAATTTTAACCATTTCAGTAATCCCTTTCCCACATGGACAAAACCTTAGAAAGCCATACAATCTGTTTTTTCTTTTCCAAAAAAATCCCAGAGCCTCTGATCACAAGGCAAAGTTCTATTGATAGAAGATTGGCTATGTTCAAATCAACTTCTTTTACCCTTAGTCTCTCAAAGAATCCATTCAATTTTCATGGGACCATACACAGTACTATAGAAATTAGTTTGAAAAAAACATTCTTCTAAGATGTTTGCCTCTTAATTCATATGTGGAATCCCAAGCTATATATTGCATGTATGTGCCCTAATCAATTCTATGCTCTCTGTGAATTCACTGTGTTACCTCATCTTAAATGAATGTGAAATAATCACTAGCTTTAGACATAAATATTGTAATTAAAAACAGCAGTTGGAGGTAAACCACTGTTAAACATAACACTTTCTAAGTGAGATTGTGGAAAAATGAGATGACTTAATGAGTCCAAAATATGGTGGCAAAAAATAATTTCTTACAATATTCTGCAATGGTATTCAAGTATTATGTATTATATTATACATATGTCACATGTTTTTGCTGAATTTTAAGGATAGCACTATTTTGGCCTTATTCGGGCCTCATCAGCTAGCCATACCCTTACTGGGATTTGATCCTGAAGCTATAGATTTGTATAGATAGATACAAATCTATATATTAGATTTGTATGCTGCCCTTCTTTGTTATATGATATACTGTAGTGTGGGCTATACGATGCTATTAGAAAAGAAAATTTCAGCACTTTCAGTAAACTCTTAAAATATGGTGACTCCATATACCTGTCTGTATAGTTTTCTTGCAATAATAAAGAAGTGGGTTTGCCATTTTTAGAATTTTTATCTCAAACTTTTGTTAATAACATTTGATGTAGTGAATTAATGTATAGCCTCCCTTTAAAATATATTAATTTTTCATCTTACTTGCAACCAATAAAGGGATTGTTGCTTTACTCTACATATGTTTTATCTCTATATATTTTCTTATAAAGATGTAAGTATAGTATATTTAGAATTGAATCAAATGAAATGATATAAATTATAAAATAAGACAAGGAATTTTAAAGCAGTTCTTCATTGAAGAATTCATCGTGATTCAAATATAGCAAGTCATAAATAATAATTTAGAAATAATGAGAACTAGATCCATAGCTGAAATGATACTCAACATAAATTTAGACACACTAATTTTAAATGCATGTACAAAAAATATTTATAGTATTAAAGGTGAGATACAGTACAAAATGAGACAGTGTAGTCCTGTGTTAGTGAAATGTTCTAGCCCATAGCTACAAACCCATTTTAATTGGATTTGAGGCTTATTTCTATGCTTTAAATGTTCCAACCAAATCCTGAACATAGGTCACCTTATACAGTATATGATAAAATGTAAGGTCATTTTTATGGAAAATTCCAGCACATATACTGTTTTTGAGACAACCTTCTGATACTGAAATACTATCATATAGTATAATTCATATAACTCCAATATGCTTTTTTATTAGAGTGGTGATTTAAAATACTGATATGGTAGGATATACACTATTTTACTATAATAAAACTAATTTGTTGAATAAGTAACTCTTTAAAAATAAGTTAACAATTTAGAAAATCCACGAAAACAAATCATACAAACTGCATAAACCAGCAATTCTTAGCTCAGATCTTAATATAATTTGATATTTGGTATGTCTCTATATTAGTGACCTAATATCTTAAAATTGAAACATATACAATTATTTTATGATTTTTAAGTTCCAATTGCATGCTGGTAGTATTTTGGCATACATAAATATGATTCCTACTTATTTAATGTTGACATGTGTATAATTATATAAAATATGCATGTGTGATGTGTCATTGAATTGTTAATCTTAAAATATTTTGTGTTCCAAGGCTTATATTTTGTATATACACAATAGTGTGCATATACACATAAATATACATGCAAGCATGCACACTATAAGTGTATACATATGTATATATTATGTTTGTGCAGTTAAATATTGCATGGAACATTTGTAGACAGATGAATTGCTTGTAATTTTATAAGTAAGTCTCCACAGATTGGGAATGTAGCCCTTTCAAAATAAAAGTTGCTTTTTTCTTTCTCATATTCCATCTTCAAACTGAAAACATATTTTCCATATTGTTAAAGTGGGGATGTGGGAAAATTACCATTGCAGTATTTAGTATCTTGTTTTAATGCTGACTTTACTTTTATATTTTCTTAAAGAAAAATGTGTCATGACCAAATGAAATGACATAGTTAAGAACATGGATTATAGATGCTATTGGGAAAAAAATCCAATATCCAGTATTTAAATGTTTAAATATGCTTATTCATACTTTTATTAATGGAATTGTAAAAAATATTGTTTTCTTGGGCATCAAAATACTCTGGAGCTTAAAGCCAAGAAAATTCTGAATATGATAAATGCTGAAATAAGTTTGCTTTGCTTACATGCTCAGACTCTGGCTTGGTTTATTGATTCTGCTAATGGTGTCAAAATCGTGAAAGCTTTGGGTTTTATGATTCGGGGGGTTTTTTAGGAATTTTTTTTGAGGGGTGGGGAGAGAATGAGATGTTACTATTGTCTTGCATTAAGCATCTTTCTCCTTTTGTAGGGAAGAAATGCAAAACTTGTTTCAGTTTAACTGTTTTAACCATGCAACAATGATCAGTATAGCACCCCATAACTAATGCCGACCCCCTCCCACTTTCCCAAGCAACATTCACTGTGCATTTAAAAGGTTTTTGTGGTTTAAATGTTGTTACATATTTTACAGCATTAGGATCTATGGAATATTTTGACAACTGCAACAGTTCAATGAAGTTGGTAATTTCTTCTTTTAATTATTTTTCATTGAACAGATTTGGAGTTACACTTTTTTTTAAAAAAAAGTTTGTTTTTCTAATGCTTTTCAACACATTGCATAATCTTTTAGCATATTACCGTAAATAGCCTTTTGACTCTATGGGTAGCAGCATTTTAATTTGATTGATGTTGACACAATAGTGTGGTATTCTTTCAGCTGGTGATCATACGTGAATGACTGTACATCACTAGATGAGCTGGTGCTTGTGGCTTCACGGATTGTCTGCAAGGTCCTAATCCACTGTAGAATGGGAAATGAGGCTGGCTTTATACATTTCATTGAGTAGAATGCTGGTACATACAGGCTTCAAGGTTTTTCCCCCCCTTAAACTAACATTGTGAAAGTAATGTTTCATGGATTATTTAGCTGAGGCCTTTAAATTTCAATTTGTCTGCTTTTAAAACAAAGGTAATTCCAGTAAATACTGGTTTAAATGTCTAGCAGCTTAAACATTAGGGATACAGATACAACTGCCAGAATATTCTTATAATAATAAATGAAGTTTGTTTGCTGTATCACTGTAATCTCATTTTAAAAAACCCCCCACATCTGCCCTCTTCAGTCTCATCTTTATAGAACTTTTAAACTATGATTTCATATTAATTTTTGAAATTTTGGATCTGGAAACCTAAATGTTTCTGTAATTAAAATACCAAATGTTGAAAAAAATAGCACATGCTCTTTAGGGTATATTTTTTATTTGAAAAAGTATCCTTTTCAGTATCCAGTTACAAATAAAACAAGATTTTGATCTTCTGACCTCAGTGTAGACATTTATGCCCTTTCTTACTTTGTGTTAAAGGCTTGTTTCCTCCCACCATATATTTTATGCAGACTCTGCTTCAGTCAAGGTTCATTAATACACAAGCATGCCTACATGCATACGATTTTAAACTTTACTATAGCAATAATCAATTTGTAATGTTTTCTTAATACAATCCTTGGAATTTAAGAACAGCATTATGTTAAGCAGTCTACTAGTCTCTGGTACCAAACTGGGAGTCAGTAAATATTCATCGCTTTGTGTTTTTCTTTATACTCTTTTAAGTGTTCAGCTTTGTGAACTAAAAAAAGAAAGAACATTTTTGTTATCCCAGTTTGTTAACAGTGATGGCTGAAATATACTAATGGAGGTTGTTTTTTTAAAGTCTGTGAAACATGCACATGCAGATGCTCCTATCAGCACATTTAGTCATAACCAATCTTTATTTTAATGCAGTTGTCTTTTTATTAGTTCTACCTAGCAATTAAAATTGTTCTACCTAGTATTTAAAAGCTGCATCCACAAAACAGTATTAACAGTATTAATTACAAATAGCTTGTAACAGCAAAAAGTTTTTTTTAAAATCATGGAAAATTAATGGATTAACTGATTACTTTTCAAATAAAACTAGGTTCAGTTCTATTATTTTACATTGGTAATGATTTTAACAGGCAATGTTAAAGTACTGTAATGCTTTGTATAACAATTCAGTAACCTAACTCTAGGCATATAGACTAACAAATAAAACACTAGTCTAATAATACATAATAGCATTTAAGTAACAATGAAACAAATTACTCTATAATTAAAGTTCCATTGTATTAATAAACTTTGTAAATGTATCTTCTTTCCTTTCAGCAAGGAGCAAATAATGCTGAGAAGTTTGACTATGTAAGCAAACCTTTTAATTGTTACAATTTATTTTCTGTAATTTTTCAAAATAGAGTGTTGCTGTGCCCCATATTTTCACTTCACTGGAGGCAAGCCTCATTCATTTTTAAAAGTGTTTTTTCTCTTCTGTGAAATTTAGAAGCATTTTCTATCCAGTTTTAAACTAACCACCAAATGTCATTGAATTTCAACTAGACTAAAAATGTATGTAATATTTTAACTGAAGTTAAGATTAAAAATGTGCAATTTGAACTAATTATAATTTTATTTTATAGTAAATAGTCACTTATATTAAAGCAGAAAATCTCTTCCTTCTTTCTTGTGGAAAACATTTGTTCTTATAAAATGACACCATTGCTTAATATCTAAACCTAACTTGGTTATTTGCACTGAATACTTACTATAAAGTATTTTTGGTATATGTTGAAAAAAATAATCATGCTTTCCTTAGGTGATGCAGTTCATGAATAAAATGGCTGGAAACGAATATGTCGGTTTCAGTAATGCCACGTAAGTATGTTTCCTAGATTAATTTTGACACTATGAGCAATAGTTAATATTAATGTACACATAGTATTTTATTTTATTTTATTAGTCAGATCTTTGCTTCAGCTAAGATTTTGGGTATAGGATAAATGTTCCTTTATGCTGGATTTTTGTAGAAGTACTGCACCTTATTGATTGATTGATTTGATTTGATTTTTTAATGCCGCCCTTCTCCTTGGACTCAGGGCGGCTTACAACATGTTAGCAATAGCACTTTTTAACAGAGCCAGCATATTGCCCCCACAATCCGGGTCCTCATTTTACCCACCTCGGAAGGATGGAAGGCTGAGTCAACCATGAACCGGTGATGAGATTTGAACCGCTGACCTACAGATCTACAGTCAGCTTCAGTGGCCTGCAGTATTGCACTCTACCTGCTGCGCAGTGTCTCTAAGGCAGTACTGCACCTTATGGCAGTGTCTCAAGGGAAAAGGGAAGAAAAAAAATATTGCTCCTGTCTTCCACTAAGAGTTGAGGATATAGGAGAAAGAGAGGTTATTTCTTTTTTACGTATTTGGTAAAACAACAATTTTGCCACACCATTGTTGCCCCCTTCAAACAACCGCAGCTCTCTGTAGAGAGAAAGTAAGATCTTTCTTCTCCTCAAAGAGTTTTTCAAGAAGCAGCACAAGGCATGCTTTTCTGTAATCATTCAGCTTGTAACAGAGAAGTATGAATTTGCTGTGCAGTTTCTGCTGATTGGAATGATGATGGTCAACTTTCTGACTTATATTGCATTCCTATGTTTCACTTAACATATAAATAATTTATATTGTATTCTCAAGTAGTTATGACTAAAATCAATATTTTAGGTCCATTGCTGAGTTGTAACTTTATTTACAAAAAACATTTCATTTAATACTGAATAGCGAATGCACTGTCCTTTGCATCGAGGCTTATAATATGCTACAACAGTAATTTGTTCTTTTTAAGGTACTTTTCACACAACAGTAGACTATGCCTTCCCAAACTACCCATGTTGCTAGAGTTACCAATTTAAAAAAAAACAAATATCCCACCAATAGTATTGTTAATAAGTATTTAGTGTTTTGATATCTAATTATATTTCTTTTCTTCCTTAGATTCCAGTCTGAAAGAGAGAGTGGAGACAGAAACTTTGCAATAGGATATTATCTGAAAGAGAAAAAGGTATGCTTTTCAGTTATATTTACTCCGCTCCCTGAAATGTATGTAATGTTAATTGAACAAACTACAGATAATATTTTATTTCTTCATCATGAGAGTAAAGGTAGATACAATATTGATATAATCAAAATGCAGGATTAGTAGTATCCGTCCATTTTGGTCTCTGTGATTTACACAAATGGATTGATGGGACCCGTACAAAGCCTCATGTGGAACAGAAACATTTATTTATTTATTTATTTATTCAATTTTTATGCCGCCCTTCTCCTTAGACTCAGGGCGGCTTACAACATGTTAGCAATAGCACTTTTTTAACAGAGCTAGGCTATTGCCCCCACAATCTGGGTCCTCATTTTACCCACCTCGGAAGGATGGAAGGCTGAGTCAACCTTGAGCCGGTGATGAGATTTGAACTGCTGACCTTCAGATCTACAAGTCAGCTTCAGTGGCCTGCAGTACAGCACTCTACCTGCTGCGCCACCCCGGCTCATTTGATACCTCTCCTTGCAAATTATATTACTTAGCGTGGCTTTCACTGAAGCAAGGGTGAAATGCTACCAGTTCAGGCCAGTTTGACTGAGCTGGTAGTAAAGAATGCTTTAAAAACTTTTTTAAAAAAAGTTCTGGTGATTGTTCCTTGCACAACTGATTTTCAGAACTTTTTTTTTTTAAAGAACTTTTAAAGCATTTTACTAGTGGTTCTCCGGGACTGGTAATTAAAATGCTTTAAAAAGTAGAAAGAAAAAGTTCAGATGATCACGCGTCACACAGCTGATCTTTGGAAAAATTTGTTTTTTTTAACTTTTAAGCATTTTTTTTACTACTAAAATGTTTTTAAAAGTTTTTTAAAAGCAAGAAATCTAAAAGTGCATGTTTCCTGCGGATTGCACATGATGCGCAGTGTGAGTCTGGCGCAGACTGTACATGCGTACACCCAGTATGCGCTTTGCATGCATTGAGCATGGATGTGCACAGCATGCAGCTGCTGTGCACACATTTGTGGGCAACAAACTGGTGGCAACCGGCGGAGGATTTCACCACTGCACTGAAGCTTTCAGTGTGTTTTCAACCAATGTGTTTCCCAATCTTTCTGGATCTGCATAGTGTTGTTTTTGCACCTGGTTCTCTATATTCAGCATTATGATCTTTAGCAATGTCTTTATAAATGCCAGCGCTGAGGGAGTAAGTTTTCATTTTCAGATGGGCATAAATTGTGTCTTTTTGATTCAGCAAATATCTCTTGTTTGGGATATTCCTTCAAGAGAGCTCTTAAAAAGCATCACCCACAGATATGACAAGTGGGTGATGCTTTTTAATATACATGCATGAAACAATAGATGGATATTCCCATTAGCTTCACAGAGATAATTCCTGAAATCCTTGTAATATTACTCATTATATTAATAGTAATTAATGTAATTTTACTTTAAAATTAACACAATGATGTTATGGCCTCATTAGCTGTTTTAGTCCATTTGGATTACTGAGAAATAGTGGGCAGGCGGGTGGAAGAGATCATCTTATTCATCTTACTTCCTTCTCCGTTTGGCTTTAATATCAGAGGAAATAGGAATGGGACAAAGATGGAAAAGAAATGAATATTATATTATATACTATATAGAATATTATTCTCTGGCCAAAAGCATGTAATTTTTACTAAACTACTTTACTAAAGTACCCACTGTAAATTCCTGATTGGTTAGATTGTAAAAATATGTTCCAAGGCGCCAGAATAAAAGCTTTCATTCCTTATTCCATGGGAAATTTGTCTTTTCCATGGTCTTAGGTGACCCTGTGAAACGGTAATTTGACCTCTGAAAGGATCCTGACCCCAGGTTGAGAACGACAGTCTTAGATAATCCTCAACTGAATTTTCAGAACAAAGCTTTTCTCATCCATTTTAGTTTACATATGATAACTTTTATTACTGTATCATGATGTACTAAAATATTCTATTATTTTTAAGTGTTTTCCAGAAGGCACGGATATGGTTGGCATATTGGACTTCTATTTCCAGGTAGCTAATTAATCTCTAGAATATTTGTTATCCTTGAATAAGAAAAAAAAATTATAGGTTAAAATTTTATTTATATAAATATAAATACTTGTTTGTGGCAAGTATGTTAACTAAATAATTTTCCAATTGAATATGTTATAATAAATCAGCATTTCTCATTCTCCGATCTTAATACAAATTAAGAGTTGATTGCAATCCTTGTCTTAAGAATTATATATTTTTGTAGTGAGAATGTAATATGTTTTGCAACCAATTTTGTAGTACTATTAAGAGAAGAAATAGTTAATTACATCCTTAGGGCCTTTAGGTTAACTAAAACATACTTTATTATCACTTCTTACTGATTAAAATATGAGATTTTTTCCCCACTCATTAAGTTAAACATAAGGTAGATTTGAAATTTGCACACTAGTAAATAATACAAATTGTCCTGCTTCTGTCACATGACTGATTGTACTGTTCATCTCTGCAATAACAGGAACACATAGTTTTTAAATGTTTCTTTTAAAAATGTCAGTCTTTCATTAGAACAAGCTTCAACATTGCACTGATTAAAAAACAGTTTTTTAAAAAAAAAATCTTGCCAAATTTATTTATTTATTTATTTATTGGATTTGTATGCTGCCCCTCTCCGAGGACTCGGGGCGGCTCACAACATATGAATACAATATACAATATACATATCTAAAAAATCCAATCAATATAGCTAAAAAACTTTAAAAACTCTAATGACATTTAACATCATTCATTCCCATTCACACAGCAAGACATACTACATTCGTCGTCCAGAGGGCTACTGTCTAATGGCCCCAAGCCTGTCAGCACAGATACGTCTTTAAACTTTTACTTTAAACTTTTAAAAGTTGTTTTATGAATGATATATTAATGGTAACTTTCATTAAAAAAACATTGCTACCATAAGGTGCCCCCTTCATGCTTGCTCAAATAAGCCTTTATTCTCTAATCTGAAAATAGTTGATCTTCACATGCTATATTGTTCATAGGGTAATAGACGTCCTTTCATTCATTTAATTACATAGCTTTCTGTTTGCGTAGGTTGATCAAAGTTTTCTTCTTCTTCTTGTCTTCATTTTTCCTAAGCTGTGCTCCATAGAAGTGACTTGTGAATCTGCTAGTGTCATGGCAGCTACCCTTGCCAATGGCGGGTTTTGCCCCATCACTGGTGAGAGAGTCCTAAGTCCTGAAGCAGTTCGGAACACTCTAAGTTTGATGCATTCATGTGGCATGTATGACTTCTCGGGACAGTTTGCCTTTCATGTAAGTGTTTATTAAAGAGGATCTATTATTAAAAAATGGTTAGTTGTTTTTTTTAAGAATTAACTTATTAAAACCAGTGCTAACAGCAATTAGCAAATTGACCTTGGGTGGTAAAAGACATTCCATGCAGAGGTGGATTCCTCTTGGTTCTCACCGGTTCTATAGAACCGGTAACAAACCGCTAGTGACGTCACGGAGCTGGTTCTGTCTGTGCAGGTCTGTGGAGGCCGCCATCTGTTTTGGGGAATTTTTTTAATTTGAAAAAAAAATTCTCAACTTTTTGCTGATTTTTTTCTTCTGCATATGCACAAAAGCCGAGTTTTTGGCACTGTGCACACATTGCCATCTTGTTTCTGTCTTTATTTTTATTTTATGTTTTTGTGAATTTTTGGCATTGTGCATGCGCAGACATGCAAAGTGGAGAAGGAAGTGAACTGGCGGCAAGGTAAGTTAGAACCTACCCCTGATTCCTTGTCATATAGGCTAGTTAGAACTCAAATGACAGAAATGAATCCAGAAAAACAAAAGTATTTTAAGGTATCAACTAAATATTCCCTGGTATCTAAATATGCTCTGATCGATACATTTTAGAAAACTATTGTTACCTTGACAGATAATATGTATATTTAGTGAATGCCGTTTAAGTATTGATAAGTATATATAAAAAGTTTAAAATGTATATTGATTTAGGTGGGTCTTCCTGCAAAGTCTGGAGTTGCTGGTGGCATTCTCTTGGTTGTTCCTAATGTTATGGGCATGATGTGCTGGTCACCTCCGCTAGACAAGATGGGCAACAGCGTTAAAGGGATACACTTTTGTCATGTGAGCAAATCTTCTTACTTGAATTGTTACTAGTCTGTAGCACAAGTACAATGATCATTAATGTTTACATCTATCTCAGTGAAGTAGGAGGTTTGCATTTTTGTTGAGCAGAAATGCTTATGTCTTCATTGTTAGAATCAAAGCAGATAAAAATGGAAGATTTTTAAAGCAAAAGAATGGATAATTTCAAACCTTAACAAACTGTACACTAAGCAGAGATAGAATGTCCATTTTGAAAATGGAAGAAATGTTGACAAAATGCATGCATTTCTTTTCAATCCTGATTGCCAAAATATTTTTGTTTCCCTAAATTGATAAAACATTTAATATTAATTGTGACAAAGGACTTTACTTAGAGTTACAGTATGTGTAATCAGTAATATCAGAGTGTAGCTGAATGAAACATTCATGAAACAGTCAGTTTTAAATTATGATAGCAATAGCACTTAGACTTGTACACTGCTTCACAGTGCTTTACAGCCCTCTCTAAGCGGTTTACAGAATCAGCATATTGCTCCAAACAATCTGGGTCCTCATTAAACTGACCTCAGAGGGATGGAAGGCTGAGTCAATCTTGAGCTGGTGAAAATCAAACTGCCAAATTGTTGCAGGCAGCCAGCAGTCAATAGAAGTAGCCTGCAGTACTGCATTCTAACCACTGAGCCACCATGGCTCTTAATAGTATACAGGGGTATAAATATAACACAATGTTTTTACTGTTGCAGGAACTGGTTTCTTTGTGCAACTTTCATAATTATGATAACCTGAGGCATTTTGCAAAGAAGCTTGATCCTCGGAGAGAAGGTGGTGATCAACGAGTAAGTTGACAGTATTTTATACTATTAATGTGTAATGTACATTATGCATAACGTCCAAATAGGATTGGTCAATGACATGTATTATATCAATACTCTGAGTTGTGAGTGTTCAGACACAATTCAGACCACATCTGGCATATCTAGAATTAACTACTAAATGCTAAGCTATATTACATTATTCACTGGCTTTTATTGGTTTGCTTATTTACAAGTAGTCCTTGACTTACAACCATTATTGAGCCAGAATTATGGTTGTAAGTCATGCCAGTCATTAAGGAACCTATTGTGTGACTGCACCCAATTTTACAATCTTTTTTGTGGTAGTTGTTAGTACCATGGTCATTAAGCAGATGCTACAGGCGTTAAGTGAATCCACGGTATCCAGTGGGCATTTTGTTTTGGCTGGAAGTTGGAAGGAAATGTTAGTTTCTAGCAAAAATCCGAAATTGTGGTCATATGACTGCAGGACACTGCAAATGGCTGTGAATGTGGCCAGTTGCCAAATAGACGTAATACTGTTGTGTTGCAACTTTGAAACCTGGTTATAAGTAGGATCTGGGGAGGTCTTCTGTAACTTCAAATGTAAGTTGAAGACTACCTGTCCAGTTATAATGTGGCTTTAGATTGAAACTTAGTTTAGTTTAGTGAAATAATTGGTATTATATAATATACTAAGCATAATATATTTAAACTGTCCTCAAACAAATCTGAGAATAGTTCATGTATCCTTTCTTAAAATCATTCTAGATAAAATGCCATGGCGCAAAGCTAGCATATTCAGTGGTATATTTTCACTTCATAATAATTATGGGACAAAGTTTTTTGTTACAGATTTTGATCTTAAAATAAAAATATATACAGTGGTACCTCGGTACTCGAACGCTTTGGTTCTCGTACATTTCGGATAATGAACAAAATTTTTGGCAAAAATTTGCTTCGGTATCTGAACAAAAATTCGGATACCGAACAGCCAGAGAAAATTTTGTTCATTATCCGAAATGTTACCGCCGGGGGCTGCTGCAATCTCAGCAGCTTCAGTGGGCTGAGGAGCTCTCTAAGAGCTCCAAGCTGCAGGAAGTGTGGGGGCTGCTACAATCCCAGCAGCTTCATTGGGCTGAGGAGTTCTATAATTCCTCCAAGCTGCAGGAAGGGTGGGGGCTGCTGCATTCCCGGCAGCTTCGGGGGGCTCCTTTCCTCATTGCTTCTTCTTATTACCTGTAAGCAGCTGCAAAAATTTTCTCCTTCCCGGCGGCGGCTTCCCTTCGAGTAGCAACAACGCTGGGAACGTCACGTGATGAAGGGAAGCCGCCGGAGCCATCTCAGCAGTTGCCGCCGCTCCAGCAGCTTCCCTTCATTATGTGACGTTCCCGGCGCTGTTGCTCCTCGAAGGGAAGCAGCCACCGGGAAGGAGAAAGTTTTTGCAGCTGCTTACAGGTAATAAGAGGAAGCAATGAAGAAAGGAGCCCCCCGAAGCTGCCGGGATTGCAGCAGCCCCCACCCTTCCTGCAGCTTGGAGATCTTATAGAGTTCCTCAGCCCCCTGAAGCTGCTGGGATTGTAGCAGCCCCCACCCTTCCTGCAGCTTGGAGTACCGAATTTATTTATCCCATTGGAAATAAAGAAAATAGATTTAATTGGTTCCCAGCGAGTTAACGGGTTGGGAACCAATTAAATCCATTTCCATTATTTCCTATGGGATAAATAAATTCGGTACTCGACCAAATCGGTTCTCAACCACACTTCTGGAACGAATTGTGGTCGAGTACTGAGGTACCACTGTATTTAATACAGATTACTTTTATATTGGTAACACATTTGATCCATATATTAGTGAGAAAATATCTCTAGTACTGTTCTTGACTCCCAGAATACCAGTGGGTAATCTCACTTGTTGTTGAACGGCTTCTTGGTCAATATTTTTTAAAAAACGTACTGCCTGAGATACAGAGCTTTGTATTAACTTTCAAACATGTCAGTCAGTTTACTGTTCTGACCATGGCTCTGATCCTCATTGCGAAGAAATCTGTGTTTTGAATGGCATTAATACCATTCAAAATGCTAGCAGTAGTCATTACGTAGACGTTGGAATTCCATTTGCACAGTAGAATGTGTAAGTTCACAGATAATTTTTATATTTTGCCCCATGGATCGAGTTTGGGCTGTGAAAAAGATTGAATTTAAGAATTTTGGCTTTGTACAGTTAACATATTTTAGTCCTTTACTCATTCCTCTAACATTTTTGATAAAGCTTTGGCATAAATAATAGCTGCCCTAGCAGTTTGAAAACCATTTTTGTCTAAAATAGAGGGAAGGTTGAATTGTCCAACTTGAATTAAATGGGGAGAAGCTGGATTTTAGGAGTGCTGTTAGCTACTCAGTAATTAATAGAACTTCAGGAATTCTACTTTAACATGAAAGTTGCTTAATGGCTAATTAATACAATCAGAATATTATGTTAATTAGCATCCTCTTATAAATGAAGTGGGTTAAAGGAGTCTTTCTTCCTGTTCACCAAGTTAAATAAATTATTTACTGTGGTTTGAAATTAAAAAGTGTGTGGCATAATAATGTCAGATTGAGAGAGATCTCTGAGAACCAGCAAGTGCTAATTAATAAATAAAATAAAATAATATAATTGTTATTTTATTTATATTTATATTTATATTTTATTATTTTTTTAAATAAAAATAATGCTAGAATGTTTTATTTCATTGGTAATTTAATATATACTATATGTTGCTTAAACAATCAGCATTCCTTTGGACCACTGGACTATGAGAGTCTTCAGCACGAACTTGCATTAAAAGAGACTGTGTGGAAAAAAGTGTCACCTGAATCAAATGAGGACATCTCCACAACCGTAGTGTATAGAATGGAAGGTCTGGGAGAAAAAAACTAGTGCACTGGGCTCTAGTTTCAGAGAGTTTGAGTTCAAACACACTCCAGTTTGTCTAGATTACACTCTGGTTTGTCTAGATTTTAGATTTATTATTTTGACTTCAGTGGGTTGTAAATATCCTTGAGACATCACAAATTGCTATACCAATAATTTTATACTAATTGCTTTAATATATTTTTTTCACAAAGCAATTTGAAAGAAATCTGAATGTGTGCTATTTAAACTTGTGTCATACTTAAGGAATGAATTGTAAAATGGGAATTTTAAGGGGTGCTGTAAAAGTAAGAAATCTTGCAATGCAATTAACATGTAAACAGCATATTTGTTAACCAAGAACATGAGAACCAAAGATATAGGAAAAGTTAAGTCCTGGATTATAAGTAGATATTTCTTGTTATTGTTAATTTATTCTAAAAATTACTTTTTGTCCTTTTCATGTACAGTGTAAAAACTTGATCCCATTTATTCCAATTAAGTTCAGTTAATTTCAGTGTAACTGGATGTAAGTGAAGTTAACTGTTCATGTAATGTTTTGCGACACTGATAAAAAATTCATAATTTTTATATAAAGCATATTGGTAAACTTATTTAAGGTTGTGTAAAAATATCAGTATGTTACTATATAAGGTAAGAAAGTCGTGTTGAATTAGACAAAATTCTAATTCTAGGGCTCTGCTTTTTCAATGGCCTCTGTTTTTCACCAGCAATTGATATCATAAGTCATTCTACTTCTGATATAGAAGGTGGTGTATAGCCATTACGACTAGAATTCAGCTGACAGCCACATTCCTCATGAATGTTTCTAATTCAATTTAAAAACCATAACAAGTTTATGACCATCCCTATATCTTAAGAAATAAATACCATGAGACAAATGCTCTGTGAATGACTTCCTTGGGTGATTGGTGATCTTGGTTTCTGATATTATAATAAGAAAGAAATAAAGCTTTTATTTCACTGATTTTTATATCCCCTTTATTTTTACACCACTTTTACTTTTCTAAGCTAAAAAACTGTTCTTAATATAATATTTTATACATATTAAACCATTTCTTTGTAGGAGATTGATCTCATAATAAATCTAGTAGTCATAAACTCAGTAGACTAGAAAAGAGGTTTTTTTTTCACTCGCTAGCATTTTTCTGCCAATGCAAGGATTTTTTTTCTTTTTTTGCATCAACTGAATATTGATACAGTTGGTCATGACAGAGTTGACCAGCTGGCTTGTAACTTGATCCTAATGTGGACTAAGAGAGAATGAATGAGTCAAACTCATATAGCCTTATGTTTTCATGCCTAAAACAGGATTAGCTCTCATAGTCATCTGGTTTCCAGCCTAATGCCTTAACCATTAGATCAAACTGGATATCATTTGGTTAGAAAACAAATAACGCTCAATATAGATAATGTTGTGTTGTATTGACTAACAGCCTTGATATGAGTAAATATTCAATATACTCAAACAATAAATAGTACCTTTTCTCATGTCAGGTTCTTTCTGTATTTTCTGACAAGACTTTATTCAACAATATTTTCTTCTGCAAATAAAAACTTGTACTCAAACTCAGTATTATTATTGACTTTAAAAAAATCAACATACCTATGGTATTTTTCTTATTTAGACTACTACCGTATTTTTCGGAGTATAACATGCACCGGAATATAAGACACATCTTAGTGTTTGGGGAGGAAAACAGGGAAACAAATCTGCTTACCAGACATTCATCTGGCCAGCGTCCTTAGTCTGGTCAGCTTCAGCACATTATTTTATCCCCTGGTTAAGGGCTTAATTTTTTTTTTAATTTTGAGAGAGTAACAAGTAACAAGCAACAAGCTTGCAAGCCAGTAAGAGTTGGGAACATCATTAGCACTGGAAAGAAACAGTCTGAGTTGGTAGAGCAATAGAAAAACCCCTGCAGAGACTTAGGGCTTGGAAAAGATTCTTCTTTGCAGAGAGTAACAATGAAAGAGTTTGCAAGCTAGTAAGAGCTGGGAACATTGTCGGCACCTGCTTAGGGCTGGAAAGAAACATTTGGAGCACATAGAGAATTGGGGGGGGGGAATCAAAGATAGGCTTTGGAAAACATTCTTCTTTGCAGAGAGCAACAATGAAAGAGTTTGCAAGCTGGTAAGAGCTGGGAACATCCTTAGCACCTGGTTAGGGCTGGAGACAAACTTACTCTGATCAAGTTAGAGCAATGAAAAAAACCCTGCAAAGATTTAGGGCTTAGAAAACATTCTTCACAGAGAGAAACAATGAAAGAGCCTGCAAGTAAGAGCTGGGAAGATAGTTAGCAGCTAATTAGGGCTGGGGGGAAATGCTACATTCAGAGTAAAAGACTAATTATCAGCCTCTTTTAGAGAGGAAAAAGGTGCGTGTTATACACCAAAAAATACGGCAAATATCTAAATATCTCAGAAAAATTTTAGGAAGGTAAATAATATTAGCATTTTCTAAGCCAGGAGTATGGAATCTGTGAACCTTTTAGGTGTTGCTGAATTATAACTTCAACATCCCTTACAATGAGTAATGCTGGCTTTGTTTGGGGGAATTGTAAAGCAGTAACTTGGAGGCAGCAAAATTTCTCTGTTCATAGCATGAGAGATTTGGAAGGGATGAGGATACCATAGTCTGTTCTTTGCAGTGTGCAGTTCCAAGATCCTTGAGTGAGAGCTGTCTGACTAAGAGCTCATAACCTTCATAGGCAAACTGCTCTATGATTGCACAAATTTTATTTTCAAGAATTTTTCCCTTACATTTAAATATCAGTTGGAAGTGCAACTTCTACCTAATCCTGATTTTTGTGGCAGTGGACCATCTTCCCTAAAGCAATCTAGAGTACAGTGTTCCCTCGCTTTTCGCGGGGGATCCGTTCCGAGACCGCCCGCGAAAGTTGAATTTCCGCGAAGTAGAGATGCGGAAGTAAATACACTATTTTTGGCTATGAAAAGTATCACAAGCCTTCCCTTAACACTTTAAACCCCTAAATTGCAATTTTCCATTCCCTTAGCAACCATTCAGATTATTACTCACCATGTTTATTTATTAAAGTTTATTTAAAAAAATATTTATTAAAGGCAGACAAAAATTTGGCGATGACATATGACGTCATCGGGTGGGGAAAACCGTGGTATAGGGAAAAAACCCGCAAAGTATTTTTTAATTAATATTTTTGAAAAACTGTGGTATAGACTTTCCGCGAAGTTCGAACCCGCGGAAATCAAGGGAACACTGTACTCTTTTCTTGAGTCTGCCCTAATAGGAATGCCCTCCATTCCTTGGATTGTTACTTTTGTTGTTTGAACCTCTCAGTATCCTGGAAATATGATGCCCAGATTTGTGCACAGGAATCAGATTGGTTTCGTACCATTGCAGAGTAGAGGAGAATAAGGATGTCATGTGCCTTGGGTACAATGTTTCTTCTAACATACCCAGCCTTACTTTGGCTTTCATAACAATTGTCTCACACTGTTGTCTCATATTCATCCTGTTTTCAGTTACCATGCCTAAGCCCTTTTTGATGGGGTTCTTCCAAGCCTTGAATCCCCCATTGTGTATATGTACCCTGCATTTTTATTCCCCAAATATAATAACCTACATTTTTCACTATTGAAGGGTATTTTGTTCATTTCAGCCCAGTCCTCCAGCCTGTCCAGATTTTGCAATCTCCTTCTCTCATCCTGCGTGGTGGCCATTTTATGTCATCTGGAAATTTGATCTACATGAGGAAAGTTTGGTCAATACCAGCACTAGAATGTGCTCTTGAAGCACTGAGGAATATAGGAAACAAAACCACAGTGCTAAATTACATTTAAAGAAGTTGTGATTTATCAATCTCTACAACTTGTGCTCTTAGAAAA
Organism: Erythrolamprus reginae; assembly: GCF_031021105.1. NCBI lineage: Eukaryota > Metazoa > Chordata > Lepidosauria > Squamata > Dipsadidae > Erythrolamprus > Erythrolamprus reginae. The sequence continues at coordinate 202,280,077 of NC_091950.1, forward strand.
ATATCCATATTATAATGACTGCAATGTCCAGATTATCATGTTATTGGATTGCAAGTGATCCAGACAGATTGATAAAGGTAAAATTGATCTGATTGATTGATTTTGAATGGTGTCTTCATTCATATAGTGTATTTTTTTTCAGAAGACTGCTTTTAAACAGAATCAAACTTATACTGACATATTGCTGCCCCCATACATTTTTAACTTGCTTTTGTATTTTGTTTATGGTAAAATAATTTATGAGTTCTTGATTTAAAAGGCATGGAAATTGGAGTGCTGAGGTATTTTTAACATCAGACTATCAAAATGTTATTTATGGTCCAAGGCCAAAATCAGGAAAAAAAATTAACAATACAATATAATAAGAGGGAATTTTAAACAGTGAAAAAACAGCCAAGAATGAATAAAACATGGAATCTTTTTTTGAAATGAAAAAAAAACTGTCTGAGTTTAAAGTTAAAGTGCTCCATTTTAAACTTGAAATACTTCCTAAACTAATTAAAATTGGGGTGTTTAAAATTTAGAGGATTTCAGATTTGAAACATTTTACATCTTTCAGTTTAGAATTTTCTAAATTATATCCACCAGAGAAATTAACTACATTCCAGGAGAAATCAACATCAAGGGCAAGGCCTCAAAAATTGACAGAATATTATTGTGTTTAATCTGTAATTAGAAGTTTACTGCATTTGTGTTCGAAGCAAAATCAATTCATATTCAAGCATTTGTTGTATTCACCACTCTGCCCTTTCACATACTTAATGTTTCATTAAAAAATACAATGTGTTGTATCAACTTTGATCATCGTTCTATGATTTTTTTCCTCGGTTTAAATGATTTGTTATGTGTTCCATTTTTCATTTAAATTGTATGTTATTTATGTACTTTGAGCCCATACATATTGTATTATAATAAATTTTTATTTTAAGCATATTATTTTGCATTTTTGTTCTTTTTCATATGCAGTCTAAGCCATAATTTGATTCTGAGAATGAAAAGCAGTTTTGTAATTATTTTGAATAAAAATAGGTAAAGATGAAGGCCCACTTACTGTTTGAATACATTATAGGATTGGGGTGTTTTATATAAATTGAACTGATTTTTGTTTTTATTTTGGCAGTTCCTGCTGCCTTTCTTATCTTGCCACTTTCCATCAGCTTTGGAGGGTGACTTGAAACACATTTGTTTGGGCCCATAGCACAGCATGCTGTTGCTAGGTGCAAAACTCCCCATCTCCAATATTCGATTCAATTTTTGTTGTTGTTCCCTGGGCATGGGCAGAACGTTTCAAGCATAGCTTGTCCAGGCAGAGAAAAAAATATCCTTAGAGAGGATTAGAGAAGCATATATTTACAAAGACACACACACACACTCAAAGTGCTATTGCTAATATGTTGTAAGCCGCCCTGAGTCTAAGGAGAAGGGCGGCATAAAAATCAAATAAATAAATAAATAAATAAATAAATAAATAAATACTATCACAATGCTCAAATAAAAATGCCTTCAGGCAGGTATCTATTGAACATTTTATATCTGGACCTATGCATTGATCTTAATTCATACATTTCTGAGACTAAATGCATAAGCTTTAGACCATCTTTGTAAGGTGTGATTTGTCGAAGGCATGAGTAGGTAAGAGCTAAATCTCTCACGGATGTTTCTTTTGTTTTTAACCAAGCAGTTTCCAACAGCTGATTTTCTCTTTTTGACAGTGAGTTTCTCTTTGGAAATCTTATTTTTTTATTATTTTATTATTATTTTAAATATTTTGTCTGCCTATTTTTTATAGATCAAGTATGATTCCTTTGATTCATAATCTTAGAACAAAATAAAGAGAATTATCAATGCATACATACCTATGAAACTACTCTAGTAAGTTAGTGAAATTGCAGTTAAATTTGAATATGACATTTTCTGAATTAAATATTCTGCTTTTTACGGCTTCTTCATAGCTCTGTCTATTAATTGTGGTTTACTTTCACTTTGGAAAATGTAAGGTCTAGAAAAAGGACATGGAATGATGGTGGATAAAAAGAAGTCAATATAAGCACCTTGTAGCAACTGCAGCTTATCTTTTTCATGTCTTGATTCATACATGTCATTGAAATTACAATCCTCTGCCCTCTTATCCAGGAACTTTTATGAAGTTTATAACTAAGAAGGCAATTATCAATTATGATGCAAAGTGTTTTGTGGTATTACTTTATTTCAAGAAATACTTGAATTTATCCTATATTAGTTTAATTATTTGTTACTTTGGTTTCTTGAATTAGTTGTTTGTTACAATGAGGATGTATTTATGAAATGTTATAAGCACAGAGAAAGATCCACTATGGTGTAATGGTTAAGGCTTCAGACTAGAAATTGAGAGAGAGTAAATTCTAGTCCTGCATTAGGTACAAAGCCAATTGAGAGATTTCATGCCAGTTATTTTTTCAGCCCTAGGCAGGAGTGTGTTCCTACTGATGCGATCCAGTGCGGTCACTCTAGTAGTGGCCGATCGATCACACAATTTTGATGTGATAACTCCAGTGCTGTCTCTATCGGTCCATGGGCGCAGCCATATATTTTTAAATACTTTTTGGTGATTTTTCGGCTCTCTGAGCATGCGCAGAAGTAAAATCGTGCAAGGGGTTGCGAGCATGCGAAATGTCATGATATGCACCGATAGGAAAAGATAAAAGGAACCCACCCCTGGCCCTAGGAGACAGTGGCAAATCACTTCTGAAAAAATATTTTGCCAAGAATACTACAGCAACTTATCCAGATAGTCTCCCAAAATTGTGCCTAACGTAGGACTCGACACGAGTGTACAGAAAAGGGGAAACAAAACCTTAGTACTCTCTTTGCCCCAAGAAAAATTATTTATGATAAATGAATATTTCTTAAACTTTTGGACTGAGGTCATTGTTGCTTTAATTATTTACGCTGTGCCAAGTTCAACAAGATTCATTGGGTACTGATTGTATGCCAAGGGACTGGAGTAAAGAAGCAGGGTATAATAAACTAGAGCAGTAGCACTAATTTGCAGTATAGAATTCCATAGTTAGAAATATATATTGCTGCCATATGCTTCCATCCTTGTATAAATAGCAAGAATAGCTTCTGCTTGGAAAATGTTCTGTGTGTATCAGCAGTGGGTGCTTCCAGTTCAGCCCGGTTCTGCGAACTGATAGCGTTGGTGGCCGGAGACTCTGCCCACCCGCCTGGGATGCTTCTGCGCATGCATGTGCAGAAGCATCAAGCGGGAATGCACATACAAAGTGATAGCAATGGATTTTAGAACCCAGTAGTGGTTTGTATATCTTTTTTGCACTGCATGATAAAACATCCCTTCTTATATTTACATTTCCAGTATAAATTCAAACTACCTTTCTTTTTTCCAGTAACATTTATCAACAATGCTTCATTTATAAAATTTTCTTTAACCCACATTTTTCCTATTGTTCCTTTTCAAAATGTTTAGCCCATGGTTGTCCTACCTTTTGGCTTGCCTCGGCCACATTGAATGAATAGAAAGTGTCTTGGGTTGTTTATAAAATATGTAATCTAGTTAATGCAGGAGTCCCCAAATTTGGCAACTTTAAGACTTGTGGACTACAACTCCCTGAATTCTCCAGCCAGTGGCAGACCACAAGTTTTAAAGTTACTAAGTTTGAAGAACTCTGAGTTAATGTATATAAATAACAGAGGTTTTTAATTTTTGTATATCTTTTATTTTCTTACGGTCCTGCATTACTAATCATCCAGGTCCACATGCAGGGCATGGGTTGGGCATACCTGGTTTAGCCCATTTTACCATGCATTCTTTATTTTCCTGTTTCATGTGTGTGCTGGCCAGCTGATTTTTGGCGCTCTGAGAGTGTATTTTTGGCTTCCAGAGAGCCTCTGGAGAGGATGGGGAGGGCATTTTTGGAGCCTGGGGAGGGTGAAACACGAGCCTAATGGGCCCACCTGAAGTTAGGAAACAGGCCATTTCTTGCCTCCAGAGGGCCTCCAGGGGGCAGTGGAAGCTGCTTTTGCCCTCCCCAGGCATTGGATTACGGTATGGGCACTCGTGCATGCGTCACAGCATGCGCACATGCTCTTTTGGCACCTGAGGAAAAAAGGGTTGCCATCATCGCTATATGTAAAGTAATAGATTTGCTTAATAATGTATATTTAATAATCAGCAACTACATCACTTCCCATTAATATGGAAAAAAAAGATTGTCCTATTTGGTACCACAAAATAATTACATATTTTCCTTCAACGAAAGCGATATTTGTTCTTATGCTGCAGACCCGTATAAAAACATAGTGCTTTTACTATTGTTCATTTACATATGTTATTTTCAAGCTATTCTGTCATATTTACATGAAGTCATTCTTCAGAGCGTTCTTTAGGCATAGAAGAATTTATTTATTTATATTTCTATGCCACTCAACTTTCTAGGGATTCAGGAGACTCACAACAAAAACGAACATGAATTCGTATAAAAACATTTCAATTTAAAATAATTGCAGCCATCCATACATTCTTGAGGCAACCTTGCTAGTCATCCCCCCAAGATCAATGGCCTCAAGCCTGTCAGAAAATCCGGGTCTTTACAGTTTTTTGAAGGCCAGTAAGTTGGGGGTAGGAGATACCTGATTCCAGAGAGTTGGGACATCACAAAGAAGGCTCTCCCCTGAGCTGCCAGCTGACATGTTTAGCTGACAGTGGAACTGATCAACAGTTGAGTGCTCTGGAGAGACCCCACTGACCCATTCAAGAGATAGGCTCTTCCTGAAGATGTTCACAGAGGAAGTACACATGTGTGCAGAAGAAAAATCTTTGAACAATTATGCATTCATAATACTATCTGCAACACAATAACAGTAATTTGAATGAAGTTATTTGAACTATGGCATAAGCTATAGTTAATTGTGCATATTCACAGATAAAACACTCATGATCATTTATTAAGTTTATTAAAACACTGGCAACTGGTATCCCTGCAATATATAGTAAAATGAAATAAAAAGTAAAAATCACACTTATTAAAACTAATGGGAACAAATGAAGACTTTATTTTCGAAAAGTCTGTTCATGCCTTTTTAAAAGGCAAGTTAAACAATATGCTCAAAAAACCAAGATGGTGGCCACCATACTGCAATTGAAGTTCCACCCATTTTTAAAAACCACACTGTAGCTGTTCTTGACATTTTTAGCACCCTCAACTTGATAAAGCATATGTTACAAAAATTCATAGCTAAAAAAGGAGTCTCACCTCTAAGTTGAGAGATGAACTAATACAGGGAAACCTCCAGAGGCAATCTCAAATAGCAAACAGTGTGACCGGAGTGGGGAGAGGTGGGAGGGGAGGGAATGGGGACTCTAACTGATAGACAAGATACATACATATAATCTTAGTATTTGTTCACATATGTTAAGTTAGTGATGGTTAACCTTTGTTTGATCATGTGCTGAAAGCGCTCGCACATGTGACAACACATTTGCGCGCCTACATCCATAATGCAATGTGCATCTCAGGCTCCAAGTAATGCACCCATTACAAATCGAACTCCAAGCCTTGCTTTTCCTCAAAGAACAAATTTATTTAGATACATCATCTTGGCATTATTGCTCAAAAGCCAGTACTAAATTTCCTGGGCTTTTTCACCACAATTTAATTTTCAGTTTTTCAAGTTTCCAAAACAACTGCCACATTGTCCAATCAGGATGGGACCTGGTTGCTCAGCAACATATTTCCTTCTCTTCCTCCTCTGGTCAGCCAGATTTTGGAATATGGTTGACACATCAGTTGGGAATTCTATTTTGACTGAAGGCTCCATCTCCTGTTTAGCTCCAAATTGTGTCAAGCTGAATGCATGTCAGAATGCCTAAGGATACAAAGAATCCTACACCCCAATCAAATTCAGCCATTACAGAATGTGTGTCCCACCCCACATGTGTTGTGTCAGCCCGTGCAGCTGGTAGTAGATTCCTCCCAAGAAGAGGTTGATTTGGTGATGCACCAGCGGTCTGCGCAGCTGGCACTTGAGTTGGACAGTGAGGAAGCTGGCGAGGACTCGGTGCCAGAGTGAGGTTCAGCCAGGACCTTCGGAACCTCCAGCACCTCATATCAGTGATGAGGAAGAAGAGGCTCCTCCTTAATATACTGGTACGCAGAGCTGCCAAAAGGCAGGAATGGTTCCCCAGGAGGAGGTTTCCTTGGGAGTAAGGCTTGGGGCTGATTGGCCACTCCCCTAGCCTACTTAAGGGATGATGATAACAGCAAAAAGTCTGCAGGAATCAACATTCATTCATTCATGTACCCCTGTGTTCTCAAAACATCTGCTCAGCTTATCTTTTTTGGCTTTCTTCTTGCGGACTGCTTCTAGGCATTTTGCCAACCCTTGTAAGCTTATTGAGATATGCAGGACTAATTGATTGGACTGAATTTATGGACTTATGTCGCCCACATGCATCCCACCCTTGCACATGTGTGGCAGAGACCCAAGAACCAGCTGACTGGCAGGAGGCATACATGCATGCGGGGTGAAGCTGAGTTGGGGCAACGGCTCATGTACCCACGGAGAGGGTTCTGCGTGCCACCTGCGGCACACCTCCCATTGATTCGCCATCATGGCCCTGGGTGAAGTGCACAAAAGATTTTGGTGCCTATGCGACAGAAAGCATCTTGTATTTCTTTGCCTCGCATCTAATAATACCACACTAGTGAAATTAAAGGGGGATGATAAATATAAACTGATTTCCAGATTTTATTGTTATTCATTTCCAGATTTAGAGGCCACCTAAGGTCTTGAAGACTCTGGGTGGGTTGCAAATAAAAAGGATATTCAAAATTACAATTAAAAAAAAATAGTCCACTGGTCTGTTCAACAGATATAATAAACAATGAAAAAGACCCATCACACTCAGTAACTACCCTAAGACAAGGCCTGGGAGAACAACCAGGTTTTTAACCATTTCCTAAACATCACAAGGATGGGGATTATCAAATGCAAATTTACTGTGTATTTCTGGCAGATTTGCAGAAACTAATTGTTGTAAACAAAAAAAACACACACAAAGAGATGCTTAGACCTCTAATCTGTTAGGAAGGTGATTTTACCTATATTGACTTCAAGAAGATAAGTGTTGATAAAAAATATAGATAAAAAATGACGTCCTTTGAGAAAGAGATATTTCAGTTTATCTCTTTGTGACCATCTGTCAAATGTGAAACAGATAACTTTAAGTGAATAATGGGATTAAGGAAAGGACATTACACAGAGCTATTTCAGGAATCTGAAAAGGAAAGCTCATTCTTATTCTCACGCACTTGTTCTGATGGTCCTTCATATTAGATTACTTACTTAACGGTGTGGGGGTTATACTATGATAATCTACTGGTTAAATTGAATTGACTTTAGCATCTTTGAACCTGTAACAAATTTGTATTTAGCAAAAGAGAGAAGGCATTAACAGGTATCCCTTGCTTAACAACCACATTTGTGACAAGTAACTCCATTGCTAAGCAAGGTGCTCATTGAGCAAGATATCACATGAGTATGATTTGCCATTTTCTTGCCAGCCTTTTCATTGACTGGCTGTGAAGAACACAAATGGTAGTCATGTGCTCACAGAAAACTCTCAGACTTGTAAATTTCCACTGGTTGCAAAGCACCCAAATCTCAATAACGTAACTGCAGGAGCTGCAATGACAATAAGTGTAAAGACCAGTCATAAAATCAGTTTTTCAGCATCATTATAAATTTTAACAATTGTTAAGTGACAATTACCTGCATTTACCTTGGGTAATGAACTAAAGATTTTAAATTGCATCCAAAATCCCTGTCCTAGAGACCAGTGGTGGGTTGCTCCAGTTCTCCCATTACCAGTGGCGCAAATTTCCCCCACTCACAAAACTGGCAGCAATGGCCACCTGGCCACGTCCCTGAACTGGTTCTCCAATCATTGCTCCGTGTAATCGGCTTGCAAAGAACCCTCTACGCATGCGCAGAGGGTCATTTGTGTGATGTTACAGGAGCGCGCGTGCGAAGCGCTCACAAGTGCAAAATGTGCACTTCTAACACTATGTGAACTAGTAGGGAAGGTAAGTAGAACCCACCCCTACTAGAGAAGTATCACAGTTGTCACATCCTTTGTAAGCTAACAACTTGACTAAAACACGTACATACATAAAGAACAATAATTTCCAAGGAAGGAGGAGGTGTTATGGAAAGAAGCATTGAAGTGGCCTGGGCCCAAGCTTTATATTGATTTTAAAGGTAATCTGTGGTTTATTTCATCACAAATAGTTTGATAGGCAGCACAGCACTTTTAAGATTATTTGTAATGGAGTGTTTGAGTTCTTCAAGTGACCATTTTATAGCAATTGGTTTTAAGAAAAGAAATATATCTCTCTGGAACTGTGGTGTCCATTATTGACTGAGATAAGTAGGTATTCAGGGAGGCATATGACAAAGAAATGGATTGGATTCTCATCTCCATATTAACAACACCCTGTCTAATCCCGTGATATTCTTGCAGAAACATAAGTACGGTTTGAGACAAAATGAAGCTCTGAGGGACAACATCTTAGTGCCTGCTTAAAGCAAACTCCACTCTGAAAGTTAGAAACCGAACCATTCAAAGCCATACCTCTTATTTTGAAACCTGTCAGGTAACCTGGAAGGATAGCATGGTCAGTGACATTGAAAGCTGTTGAGAAAATCAGAGTTACTACCTCTGTAGATACTGAGACAGCCCAGCAGGTCAGCCAAGGATACTTCAGTCCTGACAGGTAAAGTCGTTTTGAAATGGATCAAGATAATCTGCCTTTTCCAACACTGTCCATAGCTCACAGGACTAACCCTCTTGTCACTTTACATCAGTAGTGGGTTCTAAAACCGGATGCTACCAGTTCATGAGCGCGCTTGTGTGCATGCACAGAAGTGTCCCGGGCAGATGGGCATGGCCCCCCGTTGCTGCCGCGATCAGTTCGCAGAACCAGGCCAAAATGGGAGCAACCCACCACTGCTTTACCTAGCCATGAATGTTTAGATGTTTAGACATTGATTTATCATTTCCTGGCTCAGAAATAGCCAAGGTGCCTACTATGGAAGAGATCTAACAATTCCCTCAAGTATGCCTTCTCTTAGGAAGTGTTTATGATACCCAATACATCTGTAATAATTCACTAGTAAGAAGATACAAATCAGATTAGAGCCCTACAGGACAGGTAATCCAAAGTATAGCTCTGCCCTTACCTCACCAAATCTGAATCCAGTGCAACTATTCAAGAGTTGCGAGATTAGCCCTTGAATTAACCATTCATTGGTAGCATCCAAACTGATTTGTCAATCAGTGAGATCACAATTTATACCAACTCACAGACATAAGGCTCTGGAAGCAAAATACAAAGAAAAATACTTTGTGCTGCACATTATAATGTGAGATCCCCCAAAATGGTCAATTTTGGGAATACAAAAGGTAATGGCACTATCCGAGGGGTCAATTATTGTTGTCATTGTTATTGGTTATTAGTTAAACTAGTATTTATTAATACTATAATACTTTTATATAAATGTTTGGGAGTCAATGAACAATCTGAAACTTCAGGAGTGGAATTGATAAGGTGAAAAAAATGGGAACCCTGCTCTAATAGCATATACCTTCAAAAATCTTTGTATTGCATCTCAACTAAATGCATGGTAATGCTTTCTCAACCTGCAACCTTTTTGTAAGGTTAGAGAGGGTGCTTGGAAACAATAGTGTAGCAAATCCTTTAAAAAAAATCCTCTACTTTCATTTATCAACCAGGGCATCTTTACTATACAGGTGAAACTTGAAAAATTAGAATATGGTGCAAAAGTTCATTTATTTCAGTAATGCAACTTAATAGATGAAACATAATATATCAGAGTGACTCATTACATGTAAAGCAAGATAGTTCAAACCACGATTTGTCATAATTGTGTTGATTATTACAGCTCATGAAAACCCCAAATCCATCATCTCAAAAAATTAGAATATTACATGCAATCAATAAAACAAGGATCGTACATAGAATAAAATTGGATCTATGAAAAGTATAAGCATTCATTTGTACTCAGTACTTGGTTTGGGCCCCCTTTGCAGCAATTACTGCCTCAATGTGGAGTGGCATGGAAGCTATCAGCCTGTGGCACTGCTGAGGTGTTATGGAAGACCAGGATGCTTCAATAGCAGCCTTCAACTCTTCTGCATGTCTCATATCTCTCATCTTTCTCTTTGCAATGTCCCATAGCTTCTCTATGGGGTTCATGTGTGTTTTCTGGCCAATTGAGGACATCGTGGTCATTGAACCAAATTTTGGTGCTTTTGGCAGTGTGGGCAGGTGCCAAGTCCTGCTGGAAGTCAGCCTCCCCATAAAGCTCGTCTGCGGAAGGAAGCATGAAGTGCTCCCAAATCTCCTGGTAGACAGCTGCGTTAACCCTGGACTTAATGAAGCGCAGTGGACCAACCCCAGCAGATGGCATGGCTCCCCAAATCAACACAGACTGTGGAAACTTCACACTGGACTTCAAACATCTTGCAGTGTGTGCCTCTCCATTCTTTCTCCATACTCTTAAGTTCTTGGTTTCCAAATGAGATACAAAAGTTGCTGTCATCAGAAAAGAGAACTTTGGATCACAGAGCAACAGAGCAGGTCTGTTTTTCTTTAGGCCAAGTAAAACGCTTCTGACCTTTATTGTTCAGGAGCAGCTTGACAAAAGGAATATGACATTTGAAGCCCATGCCCAGGATCTGTCTGTGTGTGGTGGCCTAGGTCCCCTCCTGGTGAAAGTCCCCAACATTTTTGAACGGCCTTTTCCTGACAATCCTCTCCAGGCTGCGGTCATCTCTGCGGCTTGTGCACCTTCTTCTTCCACACTTTCCCCCTCCACATAACTTTCTATTAATGTACTTTGATACAGCACTTTGAGAACACGTTTGCAATTACGTTTTGAGGCTTTCGCACCTTATGGAGGGTGTCAATGATGGTTTTCTGCACAACTGTCAGGTCAGAGTGTTTCCCATGATTGTGATTCCTACTGAACCAGGGTGAGATACCATTTAAAGGCTCAGGAACCCTTTGCAGGTGTTACGGCTTAATTAACAGATTAAAGTGGGACACTTTGAACCTGGAATATTGCACCTTTTCACAATATTTTAATTTTCTGAGATTGTGGGTTTGGGGTTTTCATGAGTTGTATGCCATAATCATCACAATTATGACAAACCATGGTTTGAACTATCTTGCTTTGCATGTAGTGAGTCTCTCATATAATTACGTTTCACCTTTTAAGTTGTGTTACTGAAATCAATGAACTTTTGCACGATATTCTAATTTTTTCAGTTTCATCTGTAGCTGTGCTGCCTGCACTTCTACCTGGTAATTCACTGGAAAATATTTAATATTTGTCTAAACCTCCACAATAGTGTGACTGGTATTTCTAATACATTTAGAAGACAGATGACATAAATATTGTACTCTTTTTTAACACGCTATTTAAATCTGCAGTTATTATTGGCGATACAACAATGTTTACAGTACTTTTTGCTTTTTATGTTCATTTAGGCTATTTATATTCATTTCTAATTGCTATTTCTATGGCTATCTAAACATATTCAATTCTATGGGCTAAAAAGAATTAATACAAGCAACATGGATAGCTAAAGCAATGCAAGGTCAGAAGATGTGAAGATTTCTGGTCCATAGAATCACCAAGAGTCAAACATGATTGAATGGATAACATCATCATCATGGATAATTGAGACAAGAATAAAGATGGTGATATTGGGAGATAAAACCACAAGAATACACAAGAACCCATTCACATTGAGTAGTGGACTCCCTTGTGTCCAGGGAATGTTTTCTCAGAAGACAAACACAGCAACTATGGCAGCTTGTATAATATGCACTTTGGCTGGGTATTTTAGATTGTAAAAAACAATTTCTTACTCAGAAAGTCTAAAAGTGAAACTATATTAATGTAATGTATTGAAGAATATGTGAAGCTAAAGGCATTCCCTGCAGTCCAATTATTTAATAGTTGCTATCTACCATTTGCAAGGCAACATGATGCAAGGTCTAGCCATAGAGATCTTAGACTTCCACTAGTCAAAGCTCTAGATCGTGGCTGTCCAAATAACAGCCCATGGTCTGCCAAGAAGCTTTGGGTGGCTTATTAGTGCTCTTTAAAAAATAAGTCCACTGCTGCCATCAGCACTATCAAGAAGGGTATAGAAACATAGAAACATAGAAGTCTGACGGCAGAAAAAGACCTCATGGTCCATCTAGTCTGCCCTTATACTATTTTCTGTATTTTATCTTAGGATGGATATATGTTTATCCCAGGCATGTTTAAATTCAGTTACTGTGGATTTATCTACCACGTCTGCTGGAAGTTTGTTCCAAGGATCTACTACTCTTTCAGAAAAATAATATTTTCTCACGTTGCTTTTGATCTTTCCCCCAACTAACTTCAGATTGTGTCCCCTTGTTCTTGTGTTCACTTTCCTATTAAAAACACTTCCCTCCTGAACCTTATTTAACCCTTTAACATATTTAAATATTTCGATCATGTCCCCCCTTTTCCTTCTGTCTTCCAGACTATACAGATTGAGTTCATTAAGTCTTTCCTGATACGTTTTATGCTTAAGACCTTCCACCATTCTTGTAGCCCGTCTTTGGACCCGTTCAATTTTGTCAATATCTTTTTGTAGGTGAGGTCTCCAGAACTGAACACAGTATTCCAAATGTGGTCTCACCAGCATTCTATATAGCGGGATCATAATCTCCCTCTTCCTGCTTGTTATACCTCTAGCTATGCAGCCAAGCATCCTACTTGCTTTCCCTACTGCCTGACTGCACTGTTCACCCATTTTGAGACTGTCAGAAATCACTACCCCTAAATCCTTTTCCTTTGAAATATTTGCTAATTCCTCCAGTTCCTCCTCACCACAGCACTCCCAGCTCATGCTGCTATACCACCACTACAGATGATCAGTTCTCCATTCTTTGTGACCCATATTATTTTTAATTTGTCATTGTGTCCCTCTTTTTTCCTTACATGTTTTATTCACCTGTTGTGCAGGTCCGTTATAGACGGACAAAGTAGAGAGCAAGTGGAGTGAAATATAAGAGCTTTTTGCGCAAGACAAATTCATTAGGAAAGCTTAAGAAAATGATATTCAGGGATGAACTTAGTTTCTGCACCAATCTGCTTCAGCTTCTTTTGATTTTGAAAGAGTGTGTCCATTCCTTCTGAAATTGAATTTGGTAAAATTGATAAGATGTCCATCAATAAAAGGGGGAGGGGGAAAATCTTCTAGACTGGCGGACATTGACACCTGATTGAGAGACTATGATCCCTTGTTGGATATTAAAATCATTTTTAATATTTTTTCCACAGTTCCCATGTGAATATGACTGTAGTTATTCTTGGGTGCAAACATTTTGTATCAATAGTGGCAACGGTTATTGATACCCTTGAAATTCAATCTGACATTTTTTCCCCTTGATTATTCTGAATACAGTGTTCCCTCGATTTTCACGGGTTCGAACTTCGCGAAAAGTCTATACCACGGTTTTTCAAAATATTAATTAAAAAATACTTTGCGGGTTTTTTCCCTATACCACGGTTTTTCCCACCCGATGACATCATATGTCATCGCCAAACTTTCGTCTGCCTTTAATAAATATTTTTTTTAATAAACTTTAATAAATAAACATGGTGAGTAATAATCTGAATGGTTGCTAAGGGAATGGGAAATTGCAATTTAGGGGTTTAAAGTGTTAAGGGAAGGCTTGTGATACTGTTCATAGCCAAAAATAGTGTATTTACTTCCGCATCTCTACTTCACGGAAATTCGACTTTCGCGGGCGGTCTCGGAACACATCCCCCGCGAAAAGCGAGGGAACACTGTATATGTAGTGAGTATCATTAACAATAACAGAACAGCACTGTATCACTATTAATAATCCATATTTTACGTAGCTGCTTAAACTTCAAAGACCCTCTGAAAAAGCCAGACTTAGGGGACAAGCGGTTTCAAAGAAGAGCGGCCACCAGAAATGTCACCTGTCACCTCTTTGCCTTCTTCCATTGTATATATGGACAAGACAGGAACTTCTCTAGTCACTTGGATCAAAGTTTTAAGAGTAACCTGTGCAGAAGTCTCAAGTACTCTATGCTATTAATTCCTCTGATATGATTCCTGAAGTCTGCAATAGTAACAGCTTTCATTTTAACTGATGAGGCAGACCCACAGGAGGATGGAGGTTCTTTACAGGAATAAATAGGGACCCGTCCCTCTAAAACATACCATCATCATCCTTTCGTCATCAGTAATTCATCAGTTCTCAAGAGAAGTTTGGAACGAGCAAGAGAAATGTCACTACTGGTATCTTTTGGCCTTAATAATTAGAAGGACATTCAAGAGATTTAGAAATCAAAAGTGTTGCAATCTCACCTTCCTGTCAGATATTCTTGGCTCCCAGAAATTCTGCTCTACTTTTCATTAATCTCATTGGACTGAAGGCCAGAAATAGCTCTATAATCTACTGCGACTGATTTTATTGCATCTCTTCAACTGGCTTTCTCTTTTCAAAACTTTCTTAAAACCACAGGGAGCTAAATAACTTTTTCTCATTCTGCACAGATAAATGTGAGACAAACGTAATTTCCAACCATGGTAATTATTAAAAAAAAAACCTAGACATTTCCAGTAAATTCTGAATGTCTTGTTTCCAAAATATTTCTTCCTGAATAGTGCAGCCAACAATGAGAAATAAAAGTCGTTCCACCCCACCCTAGGCACATAGCATTTTAAAGTGATATCTGTCACATTTGTATGGAAGCTGAGCGGTGAATCAACTCACAGCTCTTATTGACAGTCTGAATAGATGTCCCCAGGCCAGCAGAATGTCAGAATCCCACCAGACCACTTGAAAGGGCTTGGGAGCCTTTCCTGATTTAGCATTCATTCAGCTTCCCCAACTAAATAGTCCAGAAATGAAGAGATAGTGTGCGCAAATCCCTGCTTTAGACAGCCCATTCAAACAATGGAGGGAAAAAATAGACCCCAAAAGCCTTTGGAATGAAGTCATTGGTTTTCAATGAACAGGCAGCAAAGGTTTTCCTGTTTTGTTCTTCCAATCTTTGCAGCATTGCAAACAAATCCACGCATGAAGAAGCTGAATGTTAGGCTAGCAAGTTTTTGTTTAGCCATTCTGATTTCAAGCATGGATGAAATTTAATCCACTGGAAGATAAATTCTTTCCCTCTTGTTTTTAAAGAGGGAAATACCATCCCAAAGTAGGTATTAATATCCTGGAATTCTTGGGGATTGCCTTTATTCACTATGGGATGGAGAGACCTAATTACAAATGTGGAATATTCATAGCCGGCCCTTTGGTTCAACTCCACAGGAAACACATTCATCTCAGAAAGGATTCTGTTCTTTGCATATCTGAGTTAATCCCACTTTGAGCTGGATTATGGAAGGCATCTCCTGTTAATAATAGGTGCAAAGTCCTTCAGAGGGCATCAGCTGTTGAAGCATTTTCTACTTTTGGTTGCTTGCTCCCTGCAAAGTTCATCAGATCACTTGATAGCTTCTGAATTGGGGGCTGTGGGCTTTGTATGCCACTGAAATCAAGGATGGTTTTGTGAAAGTGATTCCTTTAAAAAAAGGTACCGTTTTAGTTAGAGCCAGTCCCTGTTTTCCTAGTTCAGTGAGGGTGAACCTTTTTTCCCCTCGGGTGCCGAAAGAGTGTGTGGGCGTGTTATCGCACATGCGCGAATGCCCACACCCATAATTCAATGCCGAGGGGGTACAAAAACAGCTTCCCCTGCTCTCCGGAGGTCCTCTGGAGGCTGGAAATGGCCTGTTTCCCAACTTCTGGTGGGCCCAGTAAGCTCCTGTTTCTCCCTCCCCAGGCTCCAAGGGCTTCCCTGGAGCCAGAGGAGAATAAAAACACCCTCCCCATCTCACAGAGGCTCTCTGGAAGCCAAAAATGCCCTCCCAGAGCCTCTGTGCAAGCCAAAAATCAGCTGGCCAGCACACACATTCACGTTGGAGCTGAGTTTGCGTGCCAGCAGATATGGCTCTGTGTGCCACCTGTGGCACCCGTGCCATAAGTTCGCCATCACTGCCCTAGTTCTACCTGGGTTTGTAGTCCAAAGAGAAAGTTAAGGGTATGCAACATACAGCAGAAGGGGTAAGCAAAGTCAGGCTACAGCAAATTCTCTTGTCCTGCTTAGCTTTAGTTTCCAAAAGAGACTTTTTATACTTTTTTAAAAAAAGGAAATTGGAATCTGTAAAACAAAATAGTCATTTCACACTGTGTTGATTTACAAGAATTCTTCTGGAACCCAAGGACATGGCTCATAAGCATCTGTGAAGGGATCAACAAAGAAAGCAGCTGAAGCCCCACAATTGAAACACTGCCTCTTTTTTTTACATATATTGTGCATGCGACAAATGTTAAACAGAACTTTGACTGCATGGCCAGGGCCATCATCTTCATTGTTTGCTCCTCCCTGCAAAAGCCTCCTCCCACTTGTGTGGCTTAGGAGCTACAGAGGAGCTACTTTGCCTTCTGATAAGTGGTGGTGTGATTCACTACGCTTACATCCCAGTTGTTTTGTGAAGAGGTAAAGCCGTTCACAGCAGCCATTTTGGAATCGCAACCACCAGATCCTTTCAGAATTTCCAAAAGTGCCCCAGCCCAAAACAACAGTATGTGTTTGCTCAATGAATTCAATTAATTGGGACAAATTATAAATTTTTAGAGAATGAACGTTCAAGAACAATACACTTTCTTATTTATATTAAATATTTGGCATGGACGAGGATTCCTTTATATTAAGAAATTTCTAGTGAACACTATGCCAGTCTGTGAGACAAGTATAAATTCCTCTAATCAGACATTTATTTGTTCTGCTTCCCTTCATTTGACAGAGTGATGAAATGGAAAATCTAGTTTCTGTGTTTAATCTGAAATCTAAAGGACTGGAACATTTTCTAAGAGCCAAAAGAGGAGTTGGCAAGGAAGCAAAGCAAAGGTTAAATGGCTGAGATGGCAGACATTAAATTGTTAGAAAAGTAATTCAGGTTTAAGCAAGACAAATCCATTCTAGGAATTTATTTTTTATCAAAGTAGAGCTTCAGATTGGAGCAAAGAAAGGGATAATTCAGTTTTGAACTGATCAGGGAAGTTTGTGTTCTTCAGGCTAGCTGACAACATTAGAAATTACAGTCATACCTTGATATTCGACTGCTTTAAAACTCATGAGATTTGCTACTGGACTCATTTTGATGTGACCATTTTGTCCCAGAACTTGTCATTTTTTTGATACTTGACACACAAAGTAAAACTTGTCGGTGTGGACTGTCTCATGACTTGCTACCCTTTTCAGCTGGAACAAAATATCATGTGGTTTGTTTGGTACTTGTAGTTTTTAGTACTCATCATGACTCCTGGAACTAATTGACAGTGAGTACCAAGGTACCACTGTATTCATTTGAAAATTTCTGAACAGCTTCTTGGAAAAAAGTAACAGGAAGAACTAGTGCTTTCTTGGATCAATGTAGTCTGTCTTATGTATTTAATTCTGTCTTATTAAAAATATTTATATAGCCACTTATATTATAACCTCCATCACTATAACTTTCATTAATTTTTTTTTAAAAAATGCAGTAGCTATATCATAATGATATTAAGAAAAGATATATTGAAAAAGCTTGCTGACTGATTGGCTTTGTATATCTTGCTTCAATAACTCTCTTAGTTTCTTGTTTAACATGTTATTTTTCATGTTTTTAAACTCCTTTTTCTGTTATTCCCTTGCAAATTTAAGTAGCCTGTTTTGTTTTAAATAGTCAATTATTTTGGTTGTTCTGCTGATGTACATATTCTAATTTTGAGAGGTAAATGCATTTCTGAATACCATTTCAGTTGAACTAATTAATTTTGGAACAAATTTAATCCAGATTTTTCAAGTAATAATATTCAAAACCTGCCCCCTTTTATAGCTTACATTTTTATAGCACTTTTGTATTGTGGGCTGGTTTGAATTTCTTCATTATGGGTTTGTTCAACATTATTTTATAAACATCCTAGATGAGATGATTTCTATAAGATTCGTGTTTCATAGAAACTTCAACTTTTTATAGCTTCTGTTCTCTGAGCAATGTAAGTAAAGAAGCTACTGGATTGCTATTCCAGAAGGTTAGAAAAGGTTGAAATACTGGGCCAAGATTATTTTAATTAACTCGCTTTCTGGGAAACACTAAACAATTGTGAATGTATTGTTATCTCATATGCCTCTACTAATTTCTCATTGACTTTGGGTATCTAAGGAAAATAGTCAAGGACTCTTTTATCGCCCATGCAAATAAATAAGTCACATTTTGAATCATGTTTACAAATACATCTGACACCAGTAGTGACTAATTTCCCACATCCTTGGATCTCATTCGTGGTTACAAATTCTTTAGTATATCAGGTATGAGACAAAGAACTGAGCTGTTTAGGAGCTAAAAATTGTTTATGATAGGAACTGAATGCAGACCATAACAACTGGCAATTTGACAGCAGTGGATGTAGCCTTTTGTTGAAATATTAGAAAAAAGACTGGCTCCAAAACCAACTAATCAGAAGGAAGTTAGGGATAGAATTCCTTCCAGGCTCCACATTGTGGGGTAGATATAGACAAATAAATGTCCCAAATGTGCTTTTTCAAGAGGCGACTGAACTTTCTGATTTTTCTTTGAAGACGTTTGGCTTCTAATCAAAAATGTTTCTTCAGATGAATAAACTTGAATGAGAAGTGAAATGTCTTCAAAGAAAAAACAGTTGCCTGTTGAAAAAGCAACTTTAGGGCAACCATGACCTGAATGGACGAGAATCTCCATAGACATTTAAGCATATTAATAGTATTATATGCTTATATTAATAATATATATTGCTTATCTGCATGATCATGATTTTCATGGAAACTATTGGAGTTTCTTTGACAACCACAGTAGACTCTTAAATATATAATAATGAAGGTGGGCTCAATCACAGAAAAATTGACCTTTTTCATTCTCAAACTCCTCTACTCAGTCTACATGGCTTCATGTCTCTTTGTATACGGAGAAGGGAACTATAGAATAGAATAGAATTCTTTAATGGCCAAGTGTGATTGGACACAAGGAATTTGTCATTGGTGCATATGCTCTCAATATAAGGGCATATGCATAAAAAGACGATACATTCATCAACAATCGTAAGGTACAACACTTAATGATTGTCATAGGATACATAAAATATACTTTTTTCAAGAATCATGCGGTAGTACAACCCTTAATGATTGTCATAGGCTACAAATAAGCAATCAGAAAACAATCAATATTAATATAAATCGTAAGGATGCAAGCAACATGTTACAGTCATACAGTCATAAGTGGGGAGAGATGGGTGATAGGAATGATGAGAAGACCAATAGTAATGTAGCCTTAGTGAATAGTTTGACAATGTTGAGGGAATTATTTGTTTAGCAGAGTGATGGTGTTCAAGAAGAAACTTCTTGTGTCTAGTTGTTGTGTGCGGTGCTCTATAGTGTTGTTTTGAGGGTAGGAGTTGAAACAATTTATGTCCAGGATGTGAAGGATCAGTATATATTTTCATGGCCCTCTTTTAGACTTGTGCAGTATACAGGTCCTCAATGGAAGGCAGGTTGGCAGTAATTGTTTTTTCTGCAGTTCTGATTATCCTCTGAAGTCTGTGTCTGTTGGGTTGCAGAATCGAATCAGACAGTTATAGAGGTGCAGATAACAGACTCAATGATTCCTCTGTAGAACTGTATCAGCAGCTCCATGGGCAGTTTGAGCTTCCTGAGTTGGCGCAGAAAGAACATTCTTTGTTATGCTTTTTTGATGACCTTTTTGATATTAGGTGACCATTGTAGGTCTTGAGATATGAAAAATATGATTGAGATATGAAACAAATATATCCCTTTGTTTGTGCAAAGAGAAGCCGAGAATGATCTGACATTAAAGACAAGGCTTCACAATAAAGGAGAGAAATTAGGAGACCATGAATTCTAGTCCCACCTGATGACTGGACCACAGGTGGGTTCCTCCCAGTTCAGACCAGTTTGCTCGAACCGGTAGCGATAAGCTGGTGATGTCACAATGATGTCATGGAACATGTTCATTCGGTGCTAATCCATGGGTGCCACCATCTTTTTTAAAAAAAAATTGAATTATTTATTTATTTTTTCTTCTCAGCATGCACAGAATTTGAGTTTTCAGCACTGTGCATATGGTCACGATCTTGGTTTTGGATTTTTTCTTTTTGGGTTTGTTAAAAAAAATTGTGGTTGCGCCAAGCACTCTTGGGCAAAGTGTCTACGCACCCACAAGGCGCAGCCACGTAGCACAGGAGGAAGTGAATTGGCAGCGAGGTAAGTTAGAACCCACCCCTTCTTTGGGCCAGTCACTCTGCCAACCCAATCCACCTCATAGGGCTGTTGTGAGGAAAATTGAGGGAGGGGGATTAGGTATGTTCATTTCCTTGAGTTATTTTTTACAATAATGATAGGTAAGATTTTTTTAAAAAACAAATAAACCAGATATTTCCTGCCTCGCAAAGAAGTTCTACCAGGCCATTTTTCTAACCTTGATACTTCATGGGTTTTTTAAATCTCTCACCTGGAGCAAAGGTCTCAACTGCTCTCAGACAAGTTAATGAACTCTGACAAGATCATTCATAGATATTTGGTGATTCAGCATGTGATTTTCTTTTTTTAATGCCCAGGCCATTGCTAGATGTTATCTGGGAACAGGAGTAACTGAGGGTGGGGAGCTCTACTTGCATAAAATATTTTGTGAAAGGAAAAATATTGTCATAATTTAGACCATAAAATTGTTTTGAAGCACAAAATGGCCCAAGTTCAGTAGATCAGTTATTATTATTATTATTATTATTATTATTATTATTATTATTATTATTTATTAGATTTGTATGCCGCCCCTCTTCGCAGACTCGGGGCAGCTCACAGCAATGATAAAAACAATATACAGTAACAGAACTAATATTAAAGTTTAAAATAACAATTTTACATTAAAAAGCCTAAAAAAACCCAATATATAAAAACGCATACACGCAAACGTATCATACATACAGCTACATAGGCAAGGGGGGGGTGTCTCAGTTCCCCCATGCCTGACGACAGGTGGGTTTTAAGAAGTTTACGAAAGGCAAGGAGGGTGGGGGCAGTCCTGATCCCTGGGGGGAGCTGGTTCCAGAGGGTCGGGGCCGCCACAAAGAAGGCTCTTCCCCTGGGTCCCGCCAGATGACATTGTTTAGTCGACAGGACCCGAGTTGTCATAATAAAAAAAACCAACTTTAGACCTAAAGTTTATTTACATCCTGTCCTAGAAACAATTTGCATTTGAAGTGTGAATGATCTTTTGGCTTTTGTTTTTTCATATTTATGGGAAGGTAGAAAGTGATCAAAGGAAGACTACTAAGTAAATATAATTATAATTATATTATAATTATATAATATAATTTATTATATTATATAATATAATAAAATGGTTGGTATTTAATGAGATAGAATTACGGCAAAGTTCTTCTGTATCAGGCATTTCCAACCTGATACTGCATGAGGCCCTGGACAGCTAATAATGTGATCCCACAAGATCATGAACTTTTAATATCATGTGATGCATATACATTAATGAAAGTGTTTATTTTATATGTGGCCCAGGACAATTCCTCTTACTCAGTGAGGCCCAGATAAGCCAAAAGGGTGGACACATATAATTTATGTATATGCAAGGAGGTCTTTTGAAATGTATCACTCTTTTAAATGCAATTTAAGGATATCTCAATTGGGTGGCTTTGAAGTTTATTTACTTGTTTTGGCAAGTGCGTATTGGTGGTATACAAAGATATAACAATGCATATATACATGATACTAATAAGAGAGAAACATTAGGACAGGGAACGGAAGGCACGCTGGTGCACTTATGCATGCCCCTTACTGACCTCTTAGGAATCGGGAGAGGTCAATAGTGGATAGATAGTCTAAGGAAAAGTTTTGGGAGTTAGGTAATGATACTACAGAGTCTGGCAGTGAGTTCCATGCATCAACTACTCAGTTACTAAAGTCATATTTAAATATTTAAATAAATAAGTATTTAAATATTCATTTTAGAAAATATTACATTGCCGCCTACTCGCCCATGGTGACTCAAAGCGGCTTATATGGATATAAAAACATCATAGTACAAAAAAAAGAATATATATAATCCTAAATTGGCCTTAAGGCCCAACCAGATTGATAGAACGGTTGTAGGTGTTTCTCACACTGACATGACAGGTTATACTGTATCTCCTTTCAAAAACCCCTCCCCAATAAAAGCCTGCCTCAAATCCCTGCCCCAACACTGGAAGTCTCTTTAACCCTGGCATTCTCCTCCCATTTACTATACACTTGTTACCCTCTGGGTCCTTTTAGACCCGGAGTATAAAAAGGTTGGTTCTAGCTACTGGAATGGTCTTTTTGAATACTTTTTTCACTAGTATACTAATTTGAAAATTTCTGAACACAATGAAATGAAAATTGAAGTGAAAATATAATGCTTATTTGTTTATTTTGCTCATCAAACCCCGCCCACCGTTTTTGTGGAATTTTATTCATTTTCATCTAGATTAGACTGCAAAATCTGACTTTTTTGACCATCTTTGGTATTAGGAAACTAATTTGAACATTTCTGAACACAATGATATGAAAATTGAAATGAAAGAATTGAGGTTTATTTGTTTAATTTGCTCAGAAAAAGGCCTCCCCCCATGGCTGTGTGCACTTTTTTCAATTTATAGAGAATAGCCTGCCAAATCAGAATTTTTTGACCATCTTTGGCATTGGCATACTAATTTGAACATTTCTGAGCATAATGAAATGAAAAAAAAAATGTTTTGAACACTTGGAGTTCTCTGGGTCATATGTGACCCGGAGTAAAAAAGGTTGGTTCTAGCTACTGGGATGGTCTTTTTGAATACTTTTTTCACTAGTATACTAATTTGAACATTTCTGAACACAATGAAATGAAAATTGAAGTGAAAAAATTAATGCCCACCACCCTTAGAAAGGACCCCTCAAATGAGAAAAAGTCATGAAATTTCAAGTTTCAGATATGTTTGTAAACCACAAACTTTTGGGGGATGACAATATCAACGCACACCTTACGCCCCCATGCCAATAACTTTGTAAATATTTTTTCTCTTTCCTTTCTTTCAGGTGAAGTCTGTAATAAATCTTTTATTTGCTGCATATACTGGAGACGTGTCTGCCCTTAGAAGGTAAAATAAATATTAGAAGGAAATGTTTGCTTGAGGCAGTTAAATGAAATGTGTGTCTGCTATAATTCTGTGTGTATATATTGGGCTTTCTCAATTCATACATGCATGTGCACTTGTCAAAGTAAATATGGGATCAAAAGGACCTTTTCCTCCAGAATTAAAGCAACCCCTTTCCCCCACACCCCACAAAATTCTGATTCACTGAAGTAGAGAAACCTTTCTTCCTGTGGAGAAGATTAATCAAAGCGATCGATCCGAACAAATAGGACAAACTTTATTTTATCCCAGTTCCAGGAGAGTTATGTTTTATTAACATGCCCGTGTATCTCCCTTGCTCTCCCAAAGTTTTCTTCCACTGTGAAAACAGAAGGACTCCACAAGTCAAGCTTGACTACTGCTCACAGGCACAAACTTGACTACACACACAGGCACGAACGCGCACACATTGTTGATTTTCTTGGCAGCACTTCAGAAGTTGTTTGCATTTTGGGGGCATTTTAATTTCCTTCCCAATATACTACCTTGCTCAAATTGCCTAGGGCTTTTCCACTCAAGCACTATCTGGATTTGATCTGCCTTGCTGTGGAGGAATCCTCTCAGCTTTAATGTAGACAGAAAGCACAACCAGATGAACCAATTTTACTTCATAGCAAGGTTACATGAACGGAATCCACCGAGTCTCAAAATACATCTCTCTCTCCCATTCCCACCCCCATTTTTACAGCCCAAGAAACTAGGGAGGGTCTCTTCTGAGATGTTTGCCATGCCCACATTCCTTTTGCATGCTAAGATACTTCTTGTCTGCCCATACTCTGGTTATGGCTCTTCCCCGTCTCCTAAAGTAATTTCCACATATTATCTCAAACCTGCCAAGGTAATTTAAGTATTACTACCTGCTATCCATAGATTGCTTGTCTAGCGGGGAAATCAGTTCAAAATATATGTCAAGTGCATGTGAAGGGGACATTTGAGGAGCAGAACAGTCAGATTAGAGGAAAATCTAAGGAAATGGGCCGTGGTAAAAATGATGTGGTGGTTCTACCTTAATTTTAGCACCTTAGGTGTTCAGGCTGCCTCTGTCTTATCCCAGTGATTGAAATAAATAAAAATAAACTGCTTTGTTGCTCTGGAATGCTTGAAAACTTATTGTGGACTAAGTCTGCCCAAGGCCCTCAGATTTTGCTGAGTTCCAAATAGAGTAAATGCTTTTAAACGATCTTTCTATGAGGGTCGCCCAAAAAGTAATGCACCACATTTTTTTTTCTTCAACAACTATTTATTGAATATAATGAAACTCATACACAAGAAAGAATGATGTTTCTTCTACACTCCCTATTTTTCCATGTATTCTCTGTCCCGTTCTATGGCTTTCCCCCAGTGAGACACAAGGGTGTGTATGCCCTGTCGGTACCACTCCTTGTTCTAATGACTTCACCCTTTGTTCTTCTGTTCTGTTCTTCTAATGGCCTCACCCTCTGTGCCCAGTGACTAATCGTACTTCTGTTGACTGCAGATTCTTCATAAACTGTACACAAACATTTGTGAATGTTCCCAACAGTTTCTTTCTCCGCAGTGAGAACTTCAATGATGACATGCTGCTTGCAACATACATCACTTATAGACACCATTTCAAAACACTGATGCAGCTACACTATCTGTCTGAAGAAATGCAAAATTTACCCAGGCACTCCTATCAATTCAAATAAATGTATATCTAAAGTTTTGCCTTTGTACCATTACTGAAGGCTGAGGAAAAAAATGTGGTACATTGCTTTGTGGGTGACCCTTGTATATATGGCTATCTGAGGGCTGGATAAGCCATTCTTAGTTAAAGAAAAAGAGGATCTAATAGCAAAAGGAGACATTGAAAAAAGGAGAATTTGTAGCTACAGTAGATGATAGATGCGATGGGAAGGGAAAAGAGAGAAGCTACACTGAAGAACTAAAATTAATTCAGTGCTTAATTCACTTCTTCAATTTTCCTCTATTCCAGCTCAACCATAGTTAAACATAATTCTAATTCTGGAGTCCTAGCATAACATAAGAGTGAAGAAGACTTCCAATTTCAATCAGGTCTGAACAATAGTTCCAAATACAGTAGTACCTCTACCGAAGAACGCCCCTACTTAAGAACTTTTCTAGATAAGAACCGGGTGTTCAATATTTTTTTGCCTCTTCTCAAGAATCATTTTCCACTTATAAACCTGAGCCTCCGAAACGGTAACCAGAAAAGGCAGGGAGAAGCTTCTGTGGGGCCTCTCTAGGAATCTCCTGGGAGGAAACAGGGCCAGAAAAGGCGGAGAGAAGCCTCTCTAGGAATCTCCTGGGAGGAAACAGGGCCTCCACCCTCCCTGTGGTTTCCCCAATCGCACACATTATTTGCTTTTACATTGATTCCTATGGGGAAAATTGCTTCTTCTTACAAACTTTTCTACTTAAGGACCTGGTCACGGAACAAATTAAGTTCGTAAATAGAGGTACCACTGTATTGTGAGCAAGGACTATGCTACAATGTTGTTCCCACCATGGGGCCAGAGGAAACAGAGATTTCTTTCCTTTCCTGTGGGCTCCATGCCCACCTGACATTTCTGGTTTGGTTGCTGACCCTGCCAACATAGCAATTATTTTCCTAATGAGCAAGTGCTCCATCACATAGCAAGCATTAAACAATCCTGATGTGTTCTCTGGGTCAAATGTTTAGGTGCAGCTGATAGTTTAACTCTATGCTATTTGTGACCAGTTTGTTCTCCTTCCATTTTTTCAGATTTGCCTTGTCGGGTATGGATATGGAACAAAGAGACTATGATTCTCGAACAGCATTGCATGTAGCAGCTGCAGAAGGTTGGAACCATTAATAGTATATAAACTAACTGTTACATTTGGTATGGGGAATATAATGATTTTATGCACTTATCTCTTTTTGTATTTTAGGTCATGTAGAGGTAGTTAAATTTTTGCTGGAAGCTTGCAAAGTGAATCCTTTCCCCAAAGACAGGTGAGCATCTGCATAAAAGATATACTACAGAATTAATTAACTTTTATTAAAAGTGATACATGCTAGCACTGGATTCGTAAGCAGTATGCTCCAAGAAATTCATACCCTAAAATTTTGATATTTCTCACAAAGTGTAATAAAACTTCTGCCCCTTTACGTTAGCCTTCAATTAAATCCTACTGGGTCAAGATGTGGAAATGGAATAAGCCTTAGGCTTCTTTGCCGAGCAAAATATACAGTCCTTTGGGTGGGAGATGTCAGTGGATCAAGGCAACAGTAAAATAACATACAGTGTGTGCATATGCATATGTACACATGCATCTCCTTGCAAATTAACACAGTTACCCTGTTTTTATTGAGTATAGGAGGCAAGTCTTAACCGCCCGAGTTCACTGGATTTGAGTTCATCTAAACGAAACACTGGGTTGGAATGCCCCACAGTTAACATTCCTGAGATGTGTATGCGTACTTACACCATTCTTGGTTTACAAAAATTAATCGTTAACTTTAATTTAAATTTCTCCTTTAGTTTTATGGCTTTTCAAGACTGCTGCAGACAGAACAGTCTCGTCTAGCATCAATTCATTTAGCAAACAGAGTTAAAATAAACAAACTTGGAGACCTTAGAATTGGGTCATATAAAGTGATATTAAGACTCCTGTTGGTGATAGAACACCACTTTGGATGGAACAAAAATTAATCGGTAGTGGGAATTATGCAATGGGATGTTCCTGGTGCAGTTCACTCCCCCCCCCTCTGTCTGTCTCCCTCTCTCGCTATTTAGCCATGAACACGAGCAATTTCTTAAATGCCTGCTTCCAAATTATATAGCATACTTTTCCTAGAAAGGCAAGGTATATTAAGAAGCTTCAATTTTAAGCTCAATTGACATTTACTATTTAAGTAACTTAACTTATTCTAAACAAAAACTACAAAATATGGATAAATATGGAGGCACTTTTTTTTTTTGCAAAGAAAGTGAATGCCAGTTCAGGTATATTCCAATTCTGGGTAATTGTAGTCTTTGTGAAGCCAACCAGCCTAGGTTTCTGGATAGGATGACAATCATTACCATATTTTTTGGACTCTAAGACGAACCACAGAACGAATTAGGTTCTTAAGTAGAGGTACCACTATATGACCCACCAACATTTCCACCCTCTTTTTTGGTGGGGGTGGGAGGTGCATCTTATATTCCGAAAAAAACGGTAACCTATCCCAAATAATATCTGGAGCCAGTTTGGGATAGCGGGTGTAGGCTAGAAACTGGGACTCTATGTTCCAGTCCTGCCTTAAGCACAAGGCAAGCTGGGTGACTTTGGGCCAGTTCAATGAGTTGACATGATTCATGTTGTAAGCCGCCCTGAGTCTAAGAAGAAAGATGGCATAAAAATTGAATGAACGAATGAATGAATAAATAAATCAATCAATAAATAAATAAATAAAATTCAAGCTACAAATACAATTAATAATAATAATACCCCAGATTTAATAATAGTTGGTAAAAAAGACAAAATAATGTCTAGATAGTGGATGTTGCAGTACCAAATGACAGCAAAAGAGAAGAGAAAGAACTGGAGAAAATCCCAAAGTACAAAGACCTGCAAATAGAAGTAGAATGACTATGGCAAAAGAAAACAAAGATAATACTAAAAGTAATAGGCACCTTGGGTGCAATTGCACATCATCCGAAGCACCACCTGAATGCTATTGGCACTGACAAAATACTTATCAGTCCATTGCAAAATCAGCTTTATTTGGAACAGCTTACATCCTTGCGACAATACTTTTATCCCAGGTTTTTGGGAAGGATTTGATAAGTGGATAAAAATGCCAAATCCAGTCTAAACCTCTGATAGTAATCTCTGGCCTTGTCAAATGACAGGCCACCTTGTTGATTTGCTTTGTTGTCCAGGAGAGGAAGACTAGGTATAGAAAGGCAGTTTAGGGTTGGGTAGTAAATGTGTTAGAATAGGCTGCCCTCAAAATCAGAATCAGATAGTTTTCTTGGCTAGTTTTCTTTTTCATTCATTCAGTGATACCACTGAAACCCCGATAGATATCTGGGATAGAGAAATGATCTGAGTAATTGCTCCTGCCTGCTAAGTCAAATGGGTTCTTTGAGTCCTTCGGGACTGGGCAGCATAGAAGTCAATCAATCAATCAATCAATCAATCAATCAAATCAATCGATTAATCTATCAATTAATTAATTTATCAAGACCATAAAGCAGCAAGACCAATTAATAGATAGTAAAATAACATTCTGAGAAATCCAGTCAAGCAACAAAGCTCATGTTAAAGTCTTTGCTTTGTCTTTAGGGCACAAAAAATAGTTGTTCTTTGCTGTTACCATTGTATCCATTAATCACCGCATTGTAAGAAGTCGCTTACATCAAAGGTCTAGTAAAGTTTAAGAAGACATTGCAATTGCCTTCAAAGTTGCATTTGCTAGAGCCTGAGCTAAAATTGCTCATTGGCTTAATTCTGGACAGTTTGGTAATAGCAATAGCACTTAGACTTATATACTGATTCACAGTGCTTTATAACCATTTCAATATATGGTTTTATAACCATTTACTGACCTCGGAAGGATGGAAGGCTGAGTCAACCTTGAGCCAGTCAGAATTGAACTGCCGAACTGCTGGCAGTCAGCAGAAGTAGCTTGCAGTACTGTGTTATAACCACTGCATTCTAACCACCTATGATGTTTGTTTGTCTTTCCATCACATTAAAATAAGACTTGACATGCATTCATTCAGACTGAAGATGAAGGCAGAATATTTAGTGGTAGCATAAAACAAATTTAAGTACGATTTACCCCAATTAAGCTACCCAAGATTGGTCTGGCCAAGTGATTGCAAGGTGTTTCACTGAAGGGAGGAATCATCAGATTTTAAGAGATGTACTTTAAAGAAGTCCATCTGTTCTGTCGGGCTCTCTTGTAGAATCCTCCCAAAAATTCACAGGTACAAATTTCAGACACACACACATTTGAAAATTCAAAACAATGTTCTTTATAATGAAAATTCACTTAAACCAAGCCCTCTTTTGGTATAGCACAGAGCACTTGTCTCCAAACAAACTGGTAATTTGTACAAGTCCCTTATCAGTTCTGTGATATTTATCTTGCAGCTGTGAGGCAATTCACAGTCCTTCTTTCACAAAGTGACACACACTTTGCTCTGGTTTAGTTTCAAAGTGGGACAAACCAGCACACAAAAAGTCAAAGTCAGTAAAGCAGTCACGAAACACAACGATCAGATAATCCTCCACAATGGCCAAACCCACAGGCTGCTATTTATAGCAGCCTCACTAATCACCACAGCCCCACCCAACCACAGGGGGCCTCATTTTCTTTGATAATAATCTCTCAGTTGTTGTTGCCTAAGCATCGCTCTCTGCATGCGTGGCTGTATCATTAACTCTTGTTCTGACTCCAAGGAGGAGCTAGATAATTGATCTCCTTCTGAGCTGTCTGCCACACTCTCCTCCTCCCTGTCACTCATGTCTTCTTGGTCAGAGGAGCCTTCATCATCAGATTCCACCGGGGGCAAAACAGGCCTGCAGCATGTGGATGTCTCCCCCACATCCACAGTCCTTGGGGCAGGAACTGGGCCAGAGCTAACCACAACACCATCAGACAGTGTTAACTTCCAGTCCAGGGAGACAGCTCAGCTGAAACTCTTGTTTTGGGGAGCCAGGTTAAACAGACAGATGTGTGTTTATTAAGGGTGGTGGTGGAAATCTTTGTATAAATACATCACCGAGTTAATTTAGAGCCTGTTAGAGATGCCTTTAGCATACTTACCACCTCTTGTAAATTTTCTTCCAGATGGAACAATACACCTATGGATGAAGCTTTGCACTTTGGACATCATGATGTATTCAAAGTTCTTCAAGAATATCAAGTTCAGTACACGCCACCTCCAGACAACTCTAGCAATGGCAAAGAAAACCAAACTGTACAGAAAAACCTGGATGGCTTACTATAACACTCTTCTGACTGAGATTCAAAGTTATCTATGATCTATTTAATTGTGGAAAATGAGTATGAAGAGTGTGAGTGTTTCTGTTGGATAGTGGTGTATATTTTCCAGAATACTGCTTTGTTCCAATGTTACAGCAGCTTTGTTTGTTGCACACAAAAGACAATAGTTTCTTTTTCAGAAAAAAAACCTACTACTATTCATGTGAGCAATATTACCTTGTGCTACGTGCAAGTGATAGAAATTATTGTTGACTATACGCACAGGGGGGGTTTGGGGGGGCAGGGAAGGGAGAGGGATATCTCCATGAAGCTTTACTCCATGGTCATACTCATGAAGCTTTTTTGTTCTGCTTGCTGTGTATACATGGATACTTTTAAGAAAGCTATCTGCAAGTGTACCTGAGCCATCATAGTTGTCGTCTTGCTAGATTTCGAGATGTGTTGCTCTTGTGGATTCAATCGGGCATCTTGGAATATAAAGCACTCAAAATGTTTTCCCACCATACCTGCTTACATCATGCAATTTCTTATGGACTGACGGATGCTGTGTGCGCTTAACTCTTGTTCCAAGTGTTTTTATCAGGGAATCTCTTCCAAGGTTTATTTGACCAAACAACGTAGAATAATATAAGTAGAGAATACTGCCCCTCTAGACTCTTTGTTCTGCTTCCCACTCCACCCCTCCCTCATTCAGCTGGTTGGAAGTTTTCCCCATGGTGAACTGTGACCTATGGCAAAACATTGTGATCACACTGTATTTGGTTTGGTCATAAACTATATGTACACATGCTAAACTGGATGTTGCTCAGTGAACATGCTAAAATTCATTTATGCTGATTTTTCAAGTGGGAATTCCCCGTTTAAGTAGATGACATCACAAGGCTGCCCCCCCTTTTTTGCCTTTTGCCCTACCATTTCATTCACAGCGACATCCTCCTTCCCATGTATCCTTTCAGTTTCGCCATATTGACCCTGTAGGATTAGCTGATCAGTTTTTCACTAGAGCAAAACATTGGCCAATCCCCATATACCAGATGCCATTATGAAAAACTCACTAATTCAGATCTCCTGTGGCCAGCACTTAGTTATTTTTAAAAATGTTATCTATATTGTGCAAAGTAGGGAATGTTGCTCCAGACCCACAGACCCATTTTAAAGTGCTAGAATGTATGTTGACCAGTCAACCTTTTAGTACTTTGTATTTTACTTTATTATTATGTTTGCTTTAAAACCAAATAAAAATGCTGAATAACCAACACATTTTAAAATGGCCATATTACCCAACAGCTTATTTTTCCCTTAGCCATTACAAAATACCCCACCCACCACCCCTTACTTAGCACCTACCAATCTCTTGCAACTATAATATAGGCTTTCCCTCTTATGAGTTGCATTTCATAAGTCTTTGTAGTTTATTTATATGTATATTTACATTATCTTCAGTTCCGTTCTGCTGTTGCCTTCAATTCCAAAAATAATGCAACAGTGAATTTTAAACATTTTATTTATTACATCTGAAAGTGAACTTTGTACCTTAGTACTAGAGTCATCTTATCGTTCCATCTCATTGGTGTGCGCGTGTGTTTGCGTTGCAGTGGACTGGCACCATTTTTAGCTTCAGGACAGGATTATCAGTGACTTTACTGACCTGATGAGCAATTGTGACTGATTTGGCTGGACATTTGGCTTTATTATAGGGAATAAACCATGATGAATGTATTCTTTGCTTGTCACCAATTTCCCATGACTTAGACTTGAGTGTAACCATTCTGAAGGTAAGATTTATTTTGAGGATTACAAATCCAAATGTGTTGCATTTTAAAATAATGAACAGGCCAAATAAAATAAAGTTAAAATAAAGGTAGAAAGCTTGGATTTTTCTTTTCATATCCGATCTGTATTCTGTGAAAGTGTACTGTGTTGTAAGGTTGTCAATTGTGGCACCATTGCCCTAGAACTTAGTTAAGTCTATCCTTTTTCTTTTAATATATAGGCAGGCAATGTATGTTTTTCCAAAGAAGCATTTGGCATTTGTTTGTTTGTTTATTTAATTGGATTTATATGCTGCCCTCTCCAAAGACTGGAAGGGAGTTAAGTGCACCGCGTTGTTATTAATGGGGCCAGCATGAAGAAAGTCCATAGAAGACTGAAATAAATGCACTTTATTAATTACTTAGCAATACCTATGATAGTTACAGGCAACATGACACAAAATATACCTTCTTGAAGTTCCTAGCACTCTGATGACACTTGTGAAGAACCTTCTTTCTCTCAATAACAAATACCACATTTTATGCAGTTTAATACTATAACAAATACCAGCAGTGTTTATTCTGATTGCTTTTGCCAATTTCTATAACAGCATGAGAAGCAGTTGCTGGGGTGCCTAGATTAAGAAAAATAAGTTAAGCTTACCAGTTCGATATGTGGTTAAAATTATCTGAAGAGGCCAAAAAGATTCAGGGACACTTTGCTTCAGGATTCATGTTACCTCAAAGGAACAGGTAATTGCTCTAATTAAACTTTGTCTTTAAAATCATAAATATTTTTGTGCATATGAAAACCCTTATTCTCTTATTCCTATTTTCTGCACACATAGGACTTCCTGTGCAATTGCAGAGATTTCAAGAGTTGCTTTTCTCTTTTAATATTTCTTGAGAGCTAGTAACTTGACTAGCAGTCTTTCTCCTAAAGTCACTGATTGCAGGGAGTCAGTACCATCTTATGACCTGTCAAAAGAAGCATGTGCATTTTGGCAAACTGGAATTCATTGCAGTGAGTTACTGTAAAAAGGAATGTTAACTTAGATTTTAATGCTTGAGAGGAACGGGGCAGAAAGTTGAAATTATTAGAGTCTCAAAAGAAAGCTCTGTTATAGAAATTCATTTTTATCTTTTATTCATCATAAGGGTAGCAGAAGTTGTTTGAATGTACCGACTGACTAGTGTTAGGTGAATGGCCAGCAACCCTTGAAAGTTGAGTGGTGTGGCAGCAATGACTACCAAGCATCTACCCCAAGATAAAAAGATAATCCTTGATTGTTCAGACCCCGAGGCCCTCCAGAGGAGTCAGAGACCTATAGCTTTTCACATACCGGTCCAAGCAACCTTATATATAAAAGCTGGAAATACTGAACACAACACCATGAAAATAGCTACGTATAGGATTACTAAATATTTTTAGTAGCAAGTAAGCATTTCTGAAGAAGGTTCAAGCCACTCTTGCTGTAAACCAGTAAAACACTACAAGATATAAAATCTCTTAAGAGTCTAATTGATGAGACTACTACAGGTTTTAGACACTGCAGATAAAGAGGACACACTTGGATTTTATGCCAGCTGGCTCAACTAGGGTTCACGGCATACAATCTGTGCACATCTGTAAGAGAGAAAACATAGATGAGCTATCAGGTTGAAAAAAAATCTCACCATCCATGCAAACAGCATTGCAAGTCAAGATACAAGCTTTGAGGAAGACTTGGATCACAAGTGCACTTAACATACAAGCTGGGTTGTTGTAATTTTGACTTCAGGTGGAAGGCCCAAACTGGCAGGAAGAGATGAATGAAAAAATGTACCTGCAGAATTCATCTATTGCCTTCTACCAAGGAGGACATAACTACATCATAGACCAGTGATGGTGAACCTTTTTTGATTCGTGTGCCAAAAGGGGGGTGGGGACACATACACACAGTGCTCTCGGCAGGTATTGGCACAACCATTTTTTTGCTCTCACAGACTTCAGAGCCTTTCTAGGAGCCTGGGGAGGGTGAAACAGCCCCCCCCCCGAGGCCCTTTAGAGGGCAGAAATGGCCCATTTCCCAGAAGGCCCGATAATCAGCTGGTCGGCATGCACATACGCGCCGGACCTGAGCTTGCTGCCCACCAATATGGCTCCATATACCGTCATAGACTGTACTATTTATCAAGGATACCTACAGATCTTTGTTTGTTTGTTGGATTTATATGCCACCCCTCTCCGAGGACTCGGGGTGGCTTACAACATATAAAAGGAAATAATAAAATACCGTAGCTAAATCCAATTCACAAAAACTAGGTAAACTAATTTAAAATCTCCAATTATGTTAAAAATCAATCATACCCATTCAGACAACAACCATACATAACATTCGTTGGCCAGGGAGCTAAGATCTAATCGCCCCAAACCTGGTGGCATAAATGAGTCTTGAGACTCTTGCGAGGGGTGAGGAGAGTGGAGGCAGTGCGAATCTCTGGGGGGAGCTGATTCCAGAGGACTGGGGCCCCCACAGAGAAGGCTCTTCCTCTAGGCCCCACCAAGCGACATTGTTTAGTTGATGGGACCTGGAGAAGGCTAACTGTGGGACCTAACTGGTTGCGGGGACTCATACAGCAGAAGGCAGTCCCACAAGTAATCTTACACATCTCTTGGTTGGAGATGACAGGCTTGTTACAAAAGCAGTTTAATGCATTGTTAGACCACAAAGCAACCCAATTGTCATTTACTCACCATAATTTCTGCAGAAGTTACCTCTTGCACTACCTGATCAAATTCTTCCGGGGACATAGGTAGAAGGGCTTCAGGACCAGGTAGTCTGGAAGGGTGTCTGAAGGATAGCAAAAGAAAAAAAACAATTAGTTTCTTGTGAATTTGGACATGACCAATTAGTCCTGTCACAACAATTGCCTCCCTATCACTATTGCTAGGCTTAGCCTGCAGATAACCATCACTATCGCCTACAAACCATTCTCAATTCAATCAGAGCTTTCTTGCCACACTGAAACACAAATGGCTTGCTTTGAGCCAGCAGCTTATTCAGCCTGTTAGTCAACATCAGCCCAGGTTTATACTGAAATCTATTAAACATCTATTAAAAGAGCAGAGCATGCATTTCCTGCTTGAGGCAACACAGAATTTGCGCTTTAGGGTTTTCACAAATAAATTCAGCAAGGAGGCAGAAAGGACAAGTACCTTTATTCTAAAGATATCACTATTTTGGCCAATTCATTTTTTTTTTACAAAAGGAGAAATGTAATGCTTATGAATATTTTATCCCCAAAGCCCATGAACAAAACAGACAGATGGAGACCACTTGGATAGTAAGGACGGAACTTCTCCCTGCTAGCTTAAAAACTCTGCAATGCTAAACTTGCCCATGGCTCGTAAGATTGGATTACCCCAAAGGAGCTGCAAAATAAACATATGAAACGTATGATTCAATACACCTGTTTTCTTACTTCACTGTCAAATAGCAAAGGGTTCATTTTTTCTAAACATTGCCTACTAGATTATTCATACAACAATTTCCCAAATTTGAAAACTAATTTTTTTCCTCTCTAAACCAGCTAAAATAGAAGACAAATTTGATAGAATTATCTAATTTCCTTTTGGCTTTCCTAGCAGATTTAGAGGAGGTGGAATTTAAGGAACATTCTTAATTGAAATCTCTCTGCTTGCCTACTGCCAACAAGATCATCCAAGACCTGTAAAGAGCTATAATTCTCTCCCCCCCCAATCCATATGATGCACATGATCCTGAGAGAAATAATATCCTGTACAGGTAGTCCTCGACTCAACGGTTTATTTAGTGGCTGTTTGAAGTTACAATGGCAAAGAAAAACCTTACTTCAGACCATTTTTCACATTTATGACCATTGCAGTGTCCTGGGGATCCTGTTTTGCAAACATCTGACAAGCAAAGTCAATGGGGAAGCCAGATTCAATTGACAAGTATGTTACTAACTTAACAACTGCAGTGATTCACTTAACACATGTGGCAAGGAAGGTTGCGAAATGGGGCAAAACTCACTTAACATATTTCTCACTTAGCCACCTAAATTTTCAGCTCAATTGTGGTCTTAACGTGAGGACTTAGCTGTATACTACTCTGATTTATTTGCAGGTCAATTGTTTTAAGGATCTTTAATGGTAGAAAACCAACTTATAACAATATTCTGATCATTACAGACAAACTGGACAAGGTACAAGTGCGTAAGTGTTGTACATAAGCCCTGTCAATACGTTAACATCTAATTTAGGGAAATATTTGCAGGAAGGGAAGAGGTTTATTTGCTTGCTGTGAAGAGGACATTGCAAAAAGGGATGCAGGGATGATGCTACACATAAACATTAAGCCAACAATTGAATTGGGGTGGTGGTGGAAAGCAGAATAGACTTAACATGGGAGAATAGCATGCAGCCGTCAAGCAGGAGTAGAATGTAGAAAGGAAGGCTATGTGAAAGCAACCAGCCAGCCTTTTCACTGTGAATGCTCTGTTCACCTTCCTCCCCTGACCTGGGACAACTCCTTTGCTATTTCAATTCCTTCTCTTCATCCTCCCCCCCAACTCACCTCTTCCTCCAATAAATTATAATACTGCCGCCAACTTTATCACATACTCAGACAGCCCCAATAAGCTGATAAAAACTCTATTAAAAACCAAAGAGGCACATTATATTATCCAAAATCTATAAGTTTATTTTGACACGTGATGCAAGAACAAAGTGGGTGAACAGGAGTCGCTTCCTGCAAACGTGAGTTATCAGTGCTGGTGGGAAAGTGGTCCAATCTTAGGTTCCAGAATCAGTACAGGCATAAACCAAGACCACCGTTTGGCTATGCTGCTTCCCAGAGGCCATGCCGATGGTGCACAACCATAGCACCTGAGCCGTCTTGGGAAGAATGTTTCTATTCTGTCACAGTGTGATATTGGCCAGGGCTAACGGTGACACCCCAGTACTTTCAAAGTGTACTCTGTTCTCTTCTTGGCAAACTCACACTTCAGATACAGAGATCAGTTCGGTTCTGATGTATCCTTTGCCTTTGCTCACATCCATGGGTTCCGAAGCTAGAAAGAAGCACACAAAAAGTTTATTTTTTGCATCTGGAAAATATAAAACATCCAGACCTAGCTAATGTCTAGACCAGAAGTTCTAACTGGAAGCCATATGATTCTTTGCTATTTCAAGAGGCCACTGGTGAAAAACATGTTGTTTGTATACACATCAAGTGCCAAGGGACCCCAGAGAGATAATATCTATTATATTTGAAATTAGTGTCCCGTTGATACCAGAAAATGCACCTCTTACTGTCCCTTATCTGTGGAGGTGGCACAAATGCAAAATGATTTGAGAAACACTGGTCTAGACATCTCTCTCAACTTCCGTTAATATCAATTTAGATGAGTGCAAAAAGGGGGAAAAAGGTTCACAGAAAGAATTTTGGTCATAAGGTAAACTTTCAAACTGTTATCGATGTAGACATGAGCCAAGCCCACTTATGAAAAGAAAAACTTAGAAGCATCTTGTGTGGAAACAATGCTTTCAAATGAAGGTCAGAGGCATGTTTCATATGGCACTCGATCTCACTCTTTTGCCTACTCCCGTGTCTAGATTCCAAAGAACTATTGTCGGATTCAGAGTAGAAGCAGGGAAATCTTGAGATTCCTAATGTAGTCTCCGGGGTTATGCCAAAATTGAGGCAGACAAGCATGCACATCTGGACATAAGAATGTTATCCTTGTGAAAAAGCAGGTTGCAGAGAGAAAACTACTCACTATCTTTCGGTCTGGTGTAGTATTTTCCGAATGCGTTGTCTTTGAGAGTGGCTGGATACAAGTACTTCAGTGGGTTCTCGGGGAAATTGTCTGCTGCCATCACTTTGTAATTGCGAATGATATCTGGCAGGCTGACTGCAGAGAGTTCCTTTTTTGTATAGGGTTCTACAGAGTGGAACAATTGATCTGGGGCAAGGCGAGAAGGTTTGGGGAAAGAACAGAAGAAGGTGATTTAATTTGATTTAATTTGATTTAATTTAATTTAATAAATTTATAAACCTCTCAACTGCTTTCGGACTTTGGGTGGTGTACAGCAATAATGTTACACGTTTTTCAATATCCAATTACATATTTTTCAATTGCCCCAAAGGTGCTTTTTTCAAGAGGCAACATGACTTTCTTGCTTTTTCTTTGAAGACATTTCGCTTTTCATCCAAGAAGCTTCTTCAGATCAATATTTTTCAGTTGTTTTATTTGGGGCTGCTTTTAACAGAAGCTTGACAATGTAGAAATTTATCAAAAACCTTTGCCAGAATTAGAGCAATGGAGTTTCCCCCCCACCCCCTACTATTATTTCCATACTACAGTGATACCTTGTCTTACGAACCCCTTGTCATACAAACTTTTTGAAATACGAACCCGGGGGTTAAGATTTCTTTGCCTCGTCTTAAAAACCCTTTCCATCTTACGAACACGAGCCCGGGTCCCTGGGCTCTTTTACTGCGTGTGCGCTCACTTACTGATGCAGGGATTCCCCTGCCTTGTGACTACACCCGATGGGATTTCCCATTCGTTTCCCGCCCCCCAACTGCCAGCTGAAGTGACTGGGATTTTCCCCTGGCTTTCCAGCGGCTGGCCAAGATGCCCCCCTTCCTGCTCCTTCTGGCCGGCGGAAGGCGAAGCGGTGGGGGGGCAGGGTGTCAGGCCGGCCCTCCTGCCCACCCCAGCTGAAAATACAAAGGCGGTCCGCTGCCGCCGCCGGCTTGAACTTCCCATTCCTCCACACCACTTCGCCCTGCCTCTCATCCAGGCTCAAGCGGGTGGCGGCAGACCTCCTTTGTGTTTTCGGCTGGGGCAGAGAGCAGGAGGACCTTCCTGACTCCCTTCTCCCAGCGCTTCGCCCAGGATGACAGGGAGGGTGAAGCGGTGTGGAGCAAAGGGAGGCTTCCCATTGCTCCACGCCGCTTTGCCGTACCAGTCATCCTGGCTCAAGTGGGCGGCGGCAGACCGCCTTTATGTTTTTGGCTGGGGGGGGAGCAGGAGGACCTTCCTGACTCTCTCCCCCCAGCGCTTTGTCCAGGATGACAGGCAGGGCGAAGAGGCATCCAGTCAACGAAGCAGTGGAAGTGATGTGCCGGTGTCTGGAGGCTGTTGGGGCCTGGATGGGTGTCAACAGACTCAAACTCAACCCGGATAAGACGGAGTGGCTGTGGGTTTTGCCTCCCAAGGACAATTCCATCTGTCCTTCCATTACCCTGGGGGGGGGGAAATTATTGACCCCCTCGGAGAGGGTCCGCAACTTGGGCGTCCTCCTCGATCCACAGCTCACATTAGAGAACCATCTTTCAGCTGTGGCGAGGGGGGCGTTTGCCCAGGTTCGTCTGGTGCACCAGTTGCAACCCTATCTGGACCGGGACTCACTGCTCACAGTCACTCATGCCCTCATCACCTCGAGGTTCGACTACTGTAATGCTCTCTACATGGGGCTACCTTTGAAAAGTGTTCGGAAACTTCAGATCGTGCAGAATGCAGCTGCGAGAGCAGTCATGGGCCTACCTAGGTATGCCCATGTTTCACCAACACTCCGCAGTCTGCATTGGTTGCCGATCAACTTCCAGTCACAATTCAAAGTGTTGGTTATGACCTTTAAAGCCCTTCATGGCACTGGACCAGAATATCTCCGAGACCGCCTGCTGCCGCACGAATCCCAGCGACCGATTAGGTCCCACAGAGTGGGCCTTCTCCGGGTCCCGTGGACTAAACAATGTCGGTTGGCGGGCCCCAGGGGAAGAGTCTTCTCTGTGGCAGCCCCGACCCTCTGGAACCAACTCCCCCCGGAGATTAGAACTGCCCCTACTCTCCTTGCCTTTCGTAAGCTCCTTAAGACCCACCTGTGTCGTCAGGCATGGGGGAACTGAGACATCTTCCCCGGGCATATACAATTTATGAATGGTATGTGTGTATGTATGTGTGTTTAGAAAATGGGGTTTCTTTTAAATGTTTTTAGTAGAAATTTAGATTTGTTGTAAACTGTGTTTTTTTTCACTTTGTTGTGAGCCGCCCTGAATCTGCGGAGAGGGGCGGCATACAAATACAACAAACAAACAAACAAACAAACAAACAAACAAATAAATAAAGGGAGGCTCAAGGCGGCGGCCGTGGACCTCCGTTGTTTTTGGCTGATGGGGGGAGCAGGAGGACCTTCCTGACTCCCTCCCCCCAGCGCTTCACCCAGGATGACATGTACGGCGAAGGGGCGGGGAGAACCGGAAAGCTCAAGCCTCCTTCAGCGGTGGCGGCCCAGGTTCCGCGTTTCTGAGTTTTGGGCTTGCACGCATTAATCGCTTTTCCATTGATTCCTATGGGACTTTTCACCTTACGAACCTCCTCCCAGAACCAATTAAGTTCGTAAGACAAGGTATCACTGTATATTCTCCCCACACCCCATAATATAGAAGTTGGTAGAAAGTCTATGGATGGGAACTGGGAAATTGCAGGATTACCATTGTTCCTTCTAGTTCCTGATTTACACTTTATAATCTATTTAGATTTCTTGTAATCTGTAATAATTTGAATCCTCTCCAGGATCTTTTCTGAAATTCTTTCAGACATCAATTTGTCTGTAGCAGACCACTGCCATCTTATGGCCTGTCCAGAAACTGAACTTTCTTTTTAATTAATTTGCCATCTATTGTATTACTGTGATCTGAGCAGAATATATTTACAGTGATCCCCCGGGTATCGCGATCCCGATCATTGCGAACGGGCTAAATCGCGATTTTTCAACCCGGAAGTCAAAACACCATCTGCGCATGCGCGCCCTTTTTTTTATGGCCACGCATGCGTAGATGGCGTCGGGCAGATCAGCTTCTGGGCGGCTTCCCTGGGTCTTCCCCCTCTTGCTGGCGGGAGGGCGAGCGGCGGGCATCAGCGAGGAGTTTCCCCACCGCCCACGCAAACTCCTCGCTGCCGCTCGCCCGCCCTTCGCCTGCCCACGCCGTTCGCTCGCTCTGCTTCCCAGCTGAGTCCTGAAGCGAATTGGCTTCAGGACTCAGCTGGGAAGCGGCGCGAGCGAGCGGCGCGAGCGAACGGCTTGTCCGCCGCCTGCCTGCCCGCGCACCCGCCGCTCGCCCGCCCTTCGCCCGCCCACGCCGTTCGCTCCCCCTCTTGCTAGCGGGAGGGCGAGAAGCTCCCCCCAGCACCCGCTCGCCCGCCGCTTGCCCGCCCTTCGCCCGGCCACCCGCCGTTCGCTCGCTGCTCGCCCGGCCACCCGGGTTCGGGGGGGTGCTGGCAAGCCCCCCATGCCGGCGGTGACGTTTTAAAACAGCCACGCGGCTTCCCAATGAGTCCCGAAGACAAACGGGGAAGTTCGCCTTTGACGTTTGTCTTCGGGACTCAGTTGGGAAGCCGCGCGGCTGTTTTAAAACGTCGCCGCCTGCATGGGGGGCTTCCTAGCAGCCCCCCAAACCCGGGTTGGGGGTCCGGGGGGTGCTGGCAAGCCCCCCATGCCGGCGGCGACGTTTTAAAACAGCCGCGCGGCTTCCCAATGAGTCCCGAAGACAAACGCGGAAGTTCGCCTTTGACGTTTGTCTTCGGGACTCAGTTGGGAAGCCGCACGGCTGTTTTAAAACGTCGCCGCCGGCATGGGGGGCTTCCTAGCAGCCCCCCAAACCCAGGTTGGGGGTCCGGGGGGTGCTGGCAAGCCCCCCATGCCGGCGGCGACGTTTTAAAACAGCCGCGCGGCTTCCCAACTGAGTCCCGAAGACAAACGCAGAAGTTCGCTTCAGGACTCAGCTGGGAAGCGGCGCGAGCGAACGGCGTGGGCGGGCGAGCGGCAGCGAGGAGTTTGCGTGGGCGGTGGGGAAACCCCAATCTTCGGCTCCTCGCTGCTGCGGCGGAAGTAAAAACACCATCTGCACATGCGCAGATGGTGTTTTTACTTCCGCAGCGCTACTTCGCGAAAAACCGATCATTGCGAGGGGTCCTGGAACGGAACCCTCGCAATGATCGGGGGATCACTGTATATCCTTGGGCAATGAATTATTTGCATGTTAATATTTAAACAGAGTTTTATTTTTTTAAATAAAGTTGTATTTAATTTGGGAATGTTACAGATTTCTCCTATACAATATTCTATTAGGGAAGTCTCAGAACCTAGTAGTGTTTTCATTCAAATGATATAATTAATTAAGTAGCTCTGGGGATTTAAATTTTCTGCTTTTGTTTTGGCAGTTTTATTTTTATTCTTCCTTCAGCAAGTATTCTGAGGTGGTCCTTGCTACTCTTTTTTAACTGAATCCATAATCTTCTGTTGAGGGGCTTCTGGAACTGAAATTGTCATGATGACATGTAAAACTGTTGGTCTGAATGCATTTGAATGTCCACCTAACCCTTGTCGAAAAACAAGGCTGGGTTCTCTTAGTGCTCCTGCCCTTCTTGTTGCCACAAAGTAATTCCTGCCTGAATTGTTGGAGGGGTCCCAGGAGAAGGGTGGCATAGAAATGAAATCAATCAACCAATCAATCAAAGTAAGTAAGTAAGTAAGTTGCACTCCTGTCATGGCCTCTGCCAGTCACTCTACAGATCTCAGGGGCCCTGGTCTCATTCAATACTTATTTGATTGATTTTTATGTATGAGTAAAATTTATAAGAGAGAGATTGAGGGAGAAAGATGAAAATATACCAAATGTAGTTATCTCCAATTTTATAGAAAGAAAATCTAATCAACATTGAGCAGATAGAGAATACTACTGCATTATTCCAGTATACTGTTATGGCAAACCTATGGCACGAGCCATATCCGCCAGCATTCAAGCCATTGTCCTAGCTTAGCTCCAGCACACATGTACGCAGCAGCCAGCTCATTTTTGGCTTGCATGGAGGCTCTGGAAGGGCATTTTTGCCCTCCTCAGGCTTCAAAAAAGCCTGTGGAAGGCAAAAAACAGGCCCACAGGAAGTAAAGAAATAGGCCATTTCCGGCCTCTGAAGAGCTTCGGGGGTGGGGGAGAGGCTGTTTTTGCTCTTCCCAGGCACCAAGGGGGAGCATTGAATTATGGGTGTTGGCATGTGTGTGCTTTCAGCACTTGAGGAAAAAAAGATTTGCTATCATTACCCTATACTGTTTTGAGATTTTTTTATTAAACAAAGGCAACCAGGTTCTTATTCCATAGGGGGCCCAGCTTCTGCCAACCTAGCAGTTCAAAAGCACGTAAAAAATGCAAGTAGAAAAACTGGGACCACCTTTGGTGGGAAGGTAACGGAGTCCCATGCACCTTTGGCGTTTAGTCATGTCGGTCACATGACCATATATGTGTGAGGGGAACTTTTACCCTTTTAACTTACTGGGAGAAACCAGATTTGAACTCAGTTAAACTGTGAATTTTTCCAAGTTGGAATACAGAATCCCCTTTCTAAAGCACAAGGGCTCCAATCATAAAGGGTATTTGGCAGGCTGGTTACAACACAAAGCCTTTCCTCCAGGTTTTGCTTACCATTTACTGGCCCATCCACCCAGGTGAAAGTGATCGCTCCGTCTCGACTACTTTCGCTGAACCTCAAAAGAAACGTCCCAGTCTCCATTTCCTTAAGCAGGATGCGCTCTTGCTCCTTGCTGACAAAGCCCATAATGTGCCTGCA
Organism: Erythrolamprus reginae; assembly: GCF_031021105.1. Lineage (NCBI taxonomy): Eukaryota > Metazoa > Chordata > Lepidosauria > Squamata > Dipsadidae > Erythrolamprus > Erythrolamprus reginae. Next base: position 202,323,816 of record NC_091950.1, read on the forward strand.
ACATGGGGAAGAAAGCGATTCATATCAAAGGAGGGCCCCTGCTTTGTAAGCGCAGAACTAGGACCGTTGTGTCACTTTCTGCGGAAAGAAGGAAGCGGGAGCTTAAATATTCAAGGAGTGTTAACCTTCATGAGCCCAGTGGCAGGCCTCCTCGCCATAGTTCCCTCTAAGCTGAGCAGTGAGCAATCGCTCACTTAAAAATCATCATCAACTCAGAGTTTTCCAAACCTGCCCAGAAGCCGAGAGGGAAAGAGTGAGAGGGAAGGAGAGAGAGAGGAAGAGAGGAAGAGAGAGAAACAGATAGAAAAAAGAGAGGAAGGAAAAGAGAAAGAAAAAGAATGGGAGTAAGGAAGAGAGAAAGAAAATCAAAATCTAGTTTGAAACTAGCTCAACTATTTAAGTGGCATTTTGATATTGATAGAGTTGCCCTATTATGAGCTCACTGTTATAGACACACAGTATTTATTTATTTATTATTTCTGTGCCGCCCAGTCCCAAAGGGACTGCCGCTCAGACACTATACTTTTCCACCCACCGCCCAAAAAAATTAGAGGGAACACTGCTCCTCGACACCCTTTCTATAAAGCTATGAGAAAGGCCCTCTCTCCATGTAGACAGAAAGATTTTGGTTATTAAAGGGAAGTCAGGAGATTTCTAGCAAAGGAACTACTTTATTCATTTGCCCAAAGCATAGCCAATCCGCTCCTCCTCCTTCCACCTACTGAGCATAAGTTATCCTGAGTCCTTGAAGAAAGGGGGCATATAAGTCCAATAAATGAGTTGGATAAATAAATAAGTGGAAGCCAAATTGCACGAAGGAACATGTTGTGCAAAGCAGATGCGCACACGCAAAATGTCACGATGCGAACCTGTTGCGAAAGTAAAAGAAAGTAAAAGGCCCTGAGCAAAAGACGCTTACCCGTCGTTCCAGAGGAAGAGCAAGTGTTTCCTAATCAGTTCAAGAATCCCTTCAATCCACAGCCAAAAGGAAAAGTTTTTATCATTCAAGTTTTCCTGAAATCACGAAAGACAAAAAGCTACTGAGTAAGGATCCCATTTCTTGCTGTTGTTTTTGGTAGACTTTTTTACTTGAAAAGATAACAGCTTCACTGATTTAACACACACACACCACACACACAAACACAAAAAACCCTCAAGAGTGCATCTAGGAGCTAAAAGCGGATCTATATACATCATATGAAGTGGATCTATATACAGTGGTACCTCGGTACTCGAATGCTTCCTTTCTCGTACATTTCGGATAACAAACAAAATTTTCGGCAAAAATTTGCTTCAGTATCTGAACAAAAATTCAGATACCGAACAGCCAGAGAAAATTTCGTTCATTATCTGAAATGTAATCCCGGCAGCTTCAGGGGTCTGAGGAGCTCTCTAAGAGCTCCAAGCTGCAGGAAGGGTGGGGGCTGCTGCAATCTTGGCAGCTTCTGGGGGCTCTTTTCCTCATTGCTTCCTCTTATTACCTGTAAGCAGCTTCAAAAACTTTCTCCTTCCCTGTGGCTGCAACAGCGGCGGCTTCCCTTCCAGTAGCAACAGCGCCGGGAACGTCACGTGATGAAGGGAAGCCGACGGAGCCATCTCAGCAGTTGCTGCCGCTCCAGCAGCTTCCCTTCATTACGTGACTTCCCGGCGCTCTTGCTACTGGAAGGGAAGCCACCGCTGTTGCAGCCACAGGAAAGGAGAAAGTTTTTGAAGCTGCTTACAGGTAATAAAAGGAAGCAATGAGGAAAAGAGCCCCCCAAAGCTGCCGGGATTGCAGCAGCCCCCACCTTTCCTGCAGCTTGGAGTAGCGAATTTATTTATCCTATTGGAAATAAAGAAAATAGATTTAATTGGTTCCCAGCGAGTTAACAGGGGCTGGGAACCAATTAAATCCATTTCCATTATTTCCTATGGGATAAATAAATTCGGTACTCGACCAAATCGGTTCTCGACCACACTTCTGGAACGAATTGTGGTCGAGTACCGAGGTACCACTGTACATCATATGAAGCCTAAAGGAAAGTTCATCATAGAGACTACTGCATTGTACATATACTGGAACAGCCTATCATCATATCTACACTGATGGAATGTAAATGGTCCAAACTATTCAAAAACAACACTTTTGTTGTTACCACAGGCATGATTCAGCCAGAACCAAGAATAATTCAGATGTACTCTTTTATAGTAGGAAGAAAATCCAATATAAAGCAATGCTTTATGTTAAGTTACATTGATCCCCATAACATTAGCCAAGGAATAGCGACTCATACCTTGCAGAATCTTGCCCATGAAATAAAGCCATCTGGAGTACATCCATTTGCTAAAAGAAAAAAAAATCAAGACATTTCTATCAGGTTTCTGACATTTATGAATTTATACTGTACTAAAATAGAATGCATTCCTGAGATTGAATCCAATGCAAAAATTATGTTTGGAATTTTAAGTATCATCATCTAAAAAAGGTCTGAGGAAATAGACCTCAGAACATGCAGCTTAGGGACCGCTTTCCTCAACTTGTTCCCATCCAAATAATCTGGCATTGGACCAGATTATTTACAGGACCACCTTCTGCCTCATACATCCCTGGGACTGTTTAGGTTGCACAGAGTCAGCCTCCTCCAAGCCCCATCAGCCAAACCATGTCTGCCGGTGGGTCTGCAGGGGAGAGCCTTCTCCCTGACCTTCTGGAACCAACTCCACCCCCCCCCCCAAGAGATCCACACCGCCCCCACTCTCCTTGCCTTTTGGAAGGCGCTAAAGACACACCTGTGCTGGCAGACCTGGGAACCCTGAGTGACAGTGTTGCTCCAGTCATTGTATGAAAGAAGAGTGATTGATGGTTGTATTGTGAATTTTTTATTATCTGCAATGTTTTAACTTCTATTTATTGTAATTGTCTCTATTTTATTCTTGTAAACTGCCCTGAGTCCATGAGGAAAAGGGCGGCCTATAAATCTAAGAAACGTAAACTTAATTAATTAATTGATTGATTGATTGATTGATTGATTAATTAATTAGACTTCTATGCCACTCAATCCCAAAGGGCTTAAATGTGCTGGACTAGCCCATACTCAGAACCTACAAGATGCCTGATCAATTATTAGTGCAATGATTGATTTTGAAGGATGTGCAAAATTGTTTTTTAAAATTTACGTTTCATACATTTGAAATCTTTACTTCAGCATTTCCTTGGCTGTTGTGAGGTCTACATTCTCCATCAAACAAAATTAAATAAAATTAAAACCACATGATTAAGAAGCCAGGGAGAGCTAAAATCTTTCATCACCATGCCTCTGTGCCAGGGGGGTAAAATTCAATTCCATTGAGGGCTGCATCAGGGTTATGTTTGATCTTGGGGGGCCGTGACCAGAGTAGGTGTGGCCAGCCCAAAGTCACTCGTGTTGGGTGGTGGCCCCAGCACTATGCTGCATGCAGCCCTCCCTAGCTCCGTTTTTGCTGGCAGAGGATTGCAGGAGACCATCACAGCTGAAAATGGCGCTCAGGAAGGCTGTGCATGGCCCTCCTGAGCTCCATTTTTGCTGGCAGATGTAACATGGGCTGATCCTTCACTGTTTCCAGGGTGGCCCACAGGCCAGATATAAGTACCTGTGGCCTAGATTTGGTCTGTGGCCTTGAGTTTGACACCCCTGCTCTATGGTATACAGCCAAGAGGTTCCACTAATGAAATTATTTTCATCTTTTGCATTTTGATCTTTTAATCACTCAAAAATGGATAAAAGATGAGAGGCTTAATGAAAGATAAGTGGTGGCGGCAGGAACAATTAAGCACTAACTCTAAAACCAGAGGCAATGTGAAGTATGTATGTGTGTTGATTGGATAGTTGAATTGTGGGTTTTTAACTGGGGTTATATAGTTTTACACTTCTATATTTGACATTATTTTTTATTGTTTTTGTATCTTTTTTTGTTATTGTAAGCCGCCCTGAGTCCTTCTGGATTGGGTGGCATAGAGGTAGAATTAGTTTAGTTTAGTTTTATTGGATTTATATGCCGCCCCTCTCCAAAAACTCGGGGCGGCTAACAGCAATCATAAACAATATACAGTAATAATCACATACTAAAAGCGAATTAAAAAACCCCTTAATATAAAAAACCAAACATAGATACAAACATACCATACATACAATTGTAAAGGCCTAGGGGGAGAAGGAATCTTAATTTACAGACAGATAGATAGATAGAACAGATTCAGAGGGCTTCTGGAAATGACGATTTGAGTCCTTCCAGTTTTCACCCTCCAGAGAATTTATAATGCCACTTACGAAGCAACTTCTCCCCGATCATTTCCAGCTGATCTGTACTCAGTCCCCTTTTTGTGACAGAAGAAAACTGCCAGCTCAGAACTTCAGAAAGCTGCGACCATCTTGCACATGTTGGACTAAGGAAGAAGGACAAATTCTAAAATGGAAGCAGATTAGGATTATGTAGAGCAAATATCCCCCATCTTTCTTTCAAGGAGGCTCAGATGACATCTCCACTTTGCTGTATTTCTGTGAGATGATACAGTTGACAGACTGTCTATCTACTAAGCTTCATAACTGGGCAAGGAAACGGCCTTTTTTGGTAGCTGTGTCTGAGCCCAAGGAGGACCTATCCTACCTACTTACCCATATGCCTCCAGAAGCTATTTTTTAGGAATGTCTTTTGGAAAGACATTACCCACTTAAATACGGCGCCTTTAGCAGACGCCAATAGGGTTTATATTTCTGATAAGTTTTAAAGCAATGACTTTGAACTGATCAGATCTCAATGAAGAATAAGCTGGAATAAAGGAATAAAAAATAAATGGGGACAACCTGAAGGTCACTCAATGAGCTTTGAATAAATAAACAACACACAAGTGAAGGGCACTCTAACTATGACACAGTGGTGCTTGCAACTGGCTGTGATGTGATGTTTAAGTTGGAAGCTTTGCCACTCAAAATGCAGGCACTCGGACATTATAAGGAGCATTGTTAACTTGGCAAAAGAAATATCTAGGATTGCATAAAAAACTAAGTATGTTGGCCACTCAATAAATCTAAACCAGGGATTATTATTCTTATTATTTATTAGATTTGTATGCCATCCCTCTCCGTAGACTCGGGGCGACTCGGGGATCCCCAACCTCTGAGCTGTGGCCTAGAAGTGGGCCATGTAAGGGGTGGGCAAGTTGGCAAATGCACAAAGCTCCATTTGTGCCACCTGTGAGGATGCCCACCACTTGTGTAGAACCATCACCTCTCCCCACACACCACTGGTCTACAGAGCTGGAAAGATTGGGTGAAGACCGCTGGTCTAAATCAACCCATGATGCCCAAACAAGCAGTATTAACAAGCTTAAAACCAGCCACTAAACTCAGTAATCAGACTGAGTTTGTATTTGTAAGGGGGGGGGGGGGGGAATCAGCAGAAATTTCTAAAATTCCTTATATGCAATTGCAAAATCAGAAAACGCCATTCTTATTAAGCAGTATCAAAGATTTGAAGGTTCCTGTATTAATTTTCATTACCCCCTCAAATGGAAAACCAGAATATTTTTGTTAGCTCTTTTCCCCCAAAAACTAGAATATTTTGGAACATTCCAAATTTTGAAAATATAATGATTTGATAGGAATAGGCATGTTATCTCCCCTCCTCCAGAAAACAACCATTTTTACCTGTATAATTATAAATCAACACTTTTTTCAATATCTCCTCAAAAAGCCATATAAACATCAATTTTGTAATAAACAAATGAATACAATAAGTTGGATTTATTTTGGTGAATAGAAAAAAAGCAACCATAGCAGAAGTGCATCTATAAGATCTGATTAGAAACTACCAAATATTAAAGCATTTTTATGATATAAAATGCTTTTCAATGCAATGTCATAAATATCGTTAAGTTCAACAAGACTAAGTTCCTCGTAAAAGCATTTTATGATGGAGGCTTTAAAGGGAGCCAATCTGAATGCAGGGATTCTTAGCAATTTCAATCTTAGAAAAAGTCCTTGTTAAGTTACCTTGGGTTCATTCGTCAGCATATTGTACCATAAAATGGAAGCCCATCCACTTGGTAATTGGCTGACGTTTGAGATCACAACAATTGGAAGGGAAGTGGTCTGGAAACGGAAAATTGCACAGACAAATTAAGCAAATATTCATAAATGGCGAATTCCACCTAAAGGCAGAATTAATGATGCTACGTTCACATATCACATGGTCATGGCTTTTTAAATAGCTTTGAATAAGATAGGAATGCAATACCACTTTATAATCCGTATGTGTAAACCAGTGTTTCCCATCCTTTTTTGAGCCGCGGCACATTATTCACATTTTCAAAATCCTGGGGAACACTGAGGGGGGGGGCGCAAAAAAGTTTGGACAAAAAAAATCTCTCTTTCTCCCTTTCGCTCTATTTCTCTCTCCCTCCCTCTTTCTCTCCCTCCCTCTTTCTCTCTCTCTCCATCCCTTTCTTTCTCCCTTCCTTCCTCTCTCTTATGCTTTCTCTCTCCCTCCTTCCCCCCTCTTGCTGTCTTTCTTTCTTTCTTTCTTTCCTTTCTTTCTCTCTCTCATTCTGTCTCTCTTGCTATCTCTTTCTTTCTCTCTTCCTTCCTTCCTTCCTCTCTCTTTGGCTCTCTTTCTCTCTCCCTCCTTCCCCCCTCTTGCTGTCTCTTTCTTTCTTTCTCTTTCTCTCTCTCTCTCATTCTGTCTCTCTTGCTATCTCTTTCTCTCTCTTCCTTTCTTTCTCTCTCTTGTTCTCTCTCTTCCTTCTCTGCGGAGGCCGGCAAAGCTTTTCCGGGTAGGCTGGCTGGGGGATAGGGCGCGCGCGCGCACGCACCCCCAATGTTCCAAAGAACCTTCTCCGACCTCCGCTGTGAGAAGGTTTTCTCTGAGCGCTCGCCGGAGGAGCTGGAGAAAGGGGCAGATCGAGCGGGAGGGCGGGCGGGCGTCAGCGGCGAGAAGCCAGGGGCGCGAGGGGAACGGAGGCACTGGGGGGTGGGGGCAGCCGCGGCGCCGGCCTCCGCACTTTCATTGCTCCCCACCCCAAACTCCAACACCCAGCTCCTTGCGCGGCACTGGAAAAGGGTGCTGCATTGCCGGCTTCTACCTGGTGCTGCCAAGGAATCTCCAGCTGGGCAGGGCTCTCCTTAAGCTCTTTTTCCCTAGGAGCTTGGCGGCACACCTGGCTGTGTCTCGCGGCACACTAGTGTGCCACGGCACACCGGTTGGGAAACGCTGGTGTAAACTATGAATTCAGCCAAAACTTCAATCCAGTCTTCTCTAAGTATTAGGCTTTTAATTCTATCTGCCTCTGACATGCAGAGAAGATATGAGTTATGGCTCTAAACCAGAGGTGTCAAACTCAATTTCATTGAGGGCTGCATCAGGGTTGTGTTTGACCTCGGAGGGGGGGCTGGGTCGGTGTAGCTGGGGCATGGCCAGGAAGGGCATCCGGGCTCTGTTTTTGGCCACAACAGCCTCTTGCAGTTCTCTGCCAGTGAAAATGTAGCTCAGGGGGAACTGCGCGCAGCCCCAAGCTCTGTTTTTGCTGGCAGAGGTCTGCAGGAGGTCATTGTGGCCGAAAATGGAGCCCGGAGATGCTGCATGTGGCTCACCGAAGCTCCTTTTTCCCTCGCAGAGGCACCATGGACCAGTCCTTTGCTGTTTCCAGGGGCTTCCCGTTAGCCAGATCTAAGCAGCCGGATGGCCGAATCCGGCCCACGAGCCTTGAGTTTGACACCCCTGCTCTAAAACCAAAAGAACTGAATGGCATAAGTTTGACATAAGACTGTTAACTTCACAATATACAACAGTGTCATTTCATCATTAGAGCGATTCAGGACTTAAACAAAACACACATCGAAAGATCTGAGCAACAGCTGCAAAGAATAGGGTAATGAAATAATGAAAACTAATTAGAAGGTAGATTGAATACCTTTAGTCTAGCTCCAAAAATAGAAACAGAGGTTTGGGGTTTAGCTCTAGAACATCCTACCCCAATCAATACAGTAAGCCAGGGAAGGAAAATCTGATTTTAGATGTAAGGCTGCTTTAATCACTGAGGATCATTTTTCCTAAATCACCACACACCAACCTTTCCTTAATTCTAAGACTTTCATCAGCATCATAGGATACAGCAACAAGGACTGTGCATTGGAGAAGCAATGATTACAGCCACTATCACTTCAGTTTTCATTTATCAATTCAGTGAAATGGACAATGGAGGAAAGCAACTAAGTGAACAAAGAGTACCATCCAATTGCTTTTTGGGGTATGATGACATCATCTCACGAACATGATCCTTAATTGGCACTATTTACATTAAGACATTTGACACAATAAGTTCTCCTGCCATTTATATGGTAACACTGACATGCACACCATCACTTCCTGTAATAAAACAATCTCCAAAATATTGCATCTAATGGTACATGGGGCTTTTTAACCATGAATATTCAATGGGTAATTCCCAGCAACATCAAGGGGGAAAAGAAGAAAAGTTTTTAGACTATCTTTGTGGAGAGGCTTGTTTGGTAATGACCTATAAAGCTCTACACGGCATGCGGCCAAGTCAGATGATGTCCACATCTGCTCAGTTACAGTTACATTTACATCTTCCATCGAGTCTAACAGAAGAGGCATGTTATGGGTCATGTCTGATAAGGAATATTATTGGACACTGCAGATCTAGAAGGGTGGCCTTTCCTGCTATGGCACTCGCCCTCTCAGGTTACATTGGTTTTTGGAAGGTGCTGATGGTAGGCTTGATATAGTGCCTGGGGATCTGGAAGTATAATGCTGACCATGAAATTTTTAAGATGGATTGCCCTCGCAGGCAGATGAGGTTATGTTTTAATGGTTTTTAGAATAGAATTCTTTACTCGCCTAGTGTGATTGAACATACAAGGAATTTGTCTCTGGTTCATACAAATAACCAAGCGATAAGTCATGGATCATAATTAGTTAAGATTCAATCATAAGATGCAAGCAATTGATAAATTATAATATACTAATAGAAGGCTGTAGGAAAGATGAGAGTTGAGAAAGGTGACAATTTTAATTAGTTTTTTTAAACTAAAAATAATTTGTTTGCGTTTTTACTGTATGAGCTGCCCACAGACAAAATGTGAGATGGGCAACTATACAAATTGAACAAACCTATGGACCTAAAGCTTGCACATTGCAAGCCCTTGGAAACTCTTTTTTTGATTAACAGTTTTGATTGTTAGTGAAAACTTTTTGATTCTTTTTGACTGCGGAAAATTAGTAGCACAGCTTCCTGGTATTTTGAGCTGAGATACTAATAAACGGTGTAATAATCCTAAAATAATTATATTGGAAATGTGTCACGTGCACATGAAATGACCATCCTTATTTTGTGATCTTCGATCTTCCTTCAAATGTTAAATGTAGCCCTTGGCCACCAAAAGATTACCTACTTCTTCTGAAATGAAGTTATTGATATGCTACCCCATGCCTTTAATTTTTTAATCTACTTACTTCCAATTCAATTACAAGGCCGTTCTGTTCCAATGTTGTCTCAAAGCAGAGTGAATGGAGTTCTTCAGTTACAATGAGAGGACCCTTAAAAAAATAAGAGAGGAAATTTAGTTTAATGTATTTAACTAACTTTAGCTACTTGAGAGCCTTCTATTTTATTCTTTCAAATATTTCAGCATATCTCTAAAATAGCTTATCTCTAAAATAGTTGAACTATAAAAATACAATCCCAAATTAAATTAATTACAAAAATTAAACAACCTCTTCTAAACTATTAAAGCAACAGTTATAATCTGGAACTTTAGAAAGAAGAATGGGACTTATTAAGATGGAACCTGGACTAATAAATTGACTTTTAGGACTTTCTTGAAGTGCCAGCTCTGATAGCAACAAATCAATTTCAAATAACAAGGCCATTAATCAGTTACTTTGTTAAAATTTATTAGATATGGAGTCATTACAGGAAAGTTCCTTTCATTTGATGTATTGGGTACCAATACATCAAAAAAGTGAGAAAGAACCACCTTGTTCCTAAAAGTGTGAATAGTTTGATACTAATGCAAGGTCCCATTTAAGAAATTTGATTGACTTTTTAAATGGATAAAAAGGAATCTCAATTCCAAATTGGTTCTATACATAAAACTTTGAGTTTGCCTAATTCAGATGAGAATTCTACCTGTATCAATTTCACTCTATGCCATCTGGCATACTAAAATTTTGCATCTCTTTCCTGAGACGGACCTCAGGATTTCTACAAACCTCATCGCTGATCGCTCCTGATCTAACCTATGTGCAGGTTCAAAACAGATAGCTTAAATCCTTATTTGGGGTTTCCAAACTTGGCAACTTTAAGACTTGTGGACTTCAGGTCTCTCAGAATTCTCTAGCTGGTATGGCTGAGAAATTGGGAGTTAAAATTGGAAGTTGAAGTCTGCAAGTCTTAAGAGTTGCCGATTTGGAGACCCCTGTTCTATGTGACAAGCTGAAAAACAAGAACCAGTGAACCTGTTGCTATTACACAATTAGTGATGCAATTATTGGCTTTTCTTTCTGCAGCGTGGAAGTCTAAAACACAGAATTCTGATTTAAGAGTTTTTAAATAGGCTATAGAGATTCACTGAAGTATTAAGGCATATTTTACTTACTTCATTAGATCTTGAAACATTCTTTTGTTCTTTTAATTGCTACAAAAGAAGAGAATTTTATTAGATCGTACACCTATCAACATTTTTAGATGAATGGTTCAAACTTTTCTTGCTCAATGTAACCCCTTTCACTATCTTCTATGTATTATGGCTCCATTTCTTCCTTTAAGAGTATCCCACATAAAACCATCCCAACTATAGGCAACTTTTAACAATTTCCTTATAAACCCGCCAGGATGAGATTCACTAAGAAGCTTCTAATAGAAAATTGAAATGCAGATGATCCTATTGATTACTGGTATTATAGAAGTGTATCATGGAGATTTTGATTTTCAAACTTTTAAACTGCAGAAAGAAGAATGGGAAGTATCTTGACAGTAATACAATAACTATTTGAACTGGCAGATAATATTAATAAATCAGATTCTTTTCAAAAAGATTGTACTTCATCTCAAAGAATTAATGCGTTCAAGCCTGGAGGCCCTGGTTATGGATTAAACCCTGTCTCCTGAAAGATGAGATGTTGCATGGATTCTAATTCTTGGTTTTGCTTGACAGCAAGGTTGATAATCTTACTCACGCAAACATGTATGTTACATGCACCAATAACCCTATTCATTTTACATTCCTGGGGACAGAAATGTTCTGTATCAATTAATTCTCTGTCCACACTGTTCAGTTTAAATGTTTATCCAGAAAATCTGGGAATTTAATGCCAAGTAACTTAGATCCTTTCTTTGATGGATGCAAACCATCTCTTTTGTAAGTTTTTCATTGGACCAGGCTGCAGACACAATAACTAATAAAACCAAAGCCTTCCCTTTTATACCACTCTTTTAACCACACATTAAACACTGCTACACGTTGGCCTTTTCCTTTTTGTTACTGGTAAAATCTCTGAAAAGATAAGCCTATAACCTATCCTACTAAGTTCATACCCCAAGCTCTGGAAAATCATTCTGCACAGAAAGTACATCTTTTTTGAGACAGATCATCTGTATCAAGATATATGACAGCATCAACATCACAGTCCTTATTGGCGATCTTGACTATCTTAGGAATACGCATCATCTCTGCTGGCAATAACACCTGACAAATACCTAACCTCTTTCAAAACCTCCAAATCCTTTCCTAAATTTACATCCTCTACAAATGAATCACCAACCAGAAGGTGGCATCTCTTTTGAACACCTTGCTCTTCTTGTGTGACTGATGTGTAACACCTGATTCACACTTTTTCCTTTCCGAAGTAAGTTCTTCATCTCAGACCACAATCCCCTGCCTATTTGAGTTATCATTATCACAACTACCTTGATCTGTCATTTTAGCTTTCATATTAAGGTCAGCAAGGGCACTATATCTATTATGATATCTGTTATGCTGAGACACAGAAAAGGTTTGTGTTTATGGTATGCAGCTCTCACCCTGCCAGAACCCACAGTTGCCTATACTGCCTTTCTCCTTCAGGGTCTTTATGGTAGGGGGGGTTGATAGCGTGGCAGCTCAATCGAGTGGAATGGCTGAACTGGACACCTATTTTCTGCTTGGACTGCACAGATTAGAGATTATAGTTAGGTAATCTCTCCATGTAGACCAGTAATTTGTTTACAAAAAAGACAGTATCCAAATTTAAAAAGAGTACTACGAAAGACAGCTTCAAAACAAGTATTACAATGAACTAAGCTGGTCATTTTGAAATAAAATAAAATCACAATCTCAAGCGCACTATTATTGCTATTATTGGATTATAGCTATATGATTTGCACGCCTAATGGCACGCAGGCCACTACCTTTGTCCTTTGTACTTCCTGTCAGTCTCCCCTATTCACAGCCAGCAGCTCCTCCTACCTGCTTCTGGGAAGTAAAACATCTCAAGTAAATGATATTACTACTACTACTCATTATAATATGGATATGACTCAACAGCAATGAATTCTGAACCAAATTATTTCCCATTATTAGATCTCTGTTCAAGGAAGCTGGTTTCCATTGCAAATAGTCGCTCGGGGTCTAATTCTGCCAAATGGTAAAAAGTACTAAAACTAAAGCAAGACAAAAGATAGAATGACAAAATGGCCAAATGGCTACTTGAAAGAATCCCTGAGTCCATTCAAAGAAAGATGAACTGCCACCCCTATTCAAAGTCTACACAAAATAGTTCATACTTTAGAGCCAAGCTCTTAAATCATGAACTTCTCCCTCATGAATGAAGAGAATGGTCAGAAACTATTTGTAGCATAAACTGGCATCCTTGTCTCAGCCAGGGATCACTAGGATAAAGTGCTTTCAATTGGAGTTGACTATTGAGTTGAGTTCATGGTAGGTTATTATTTTTCTTATTATGGTTTTTATTTCTTGTTGCAGTTACTCTCTACATTTGTACTATTACTCTGCTCAGTGCTATTCAGAGTCCACAAGATTGGGAAAGGCTTCAAAAGTTATAAATAGCTCTATGAAAAAGCAACATTAAGTGCAAAATTATAATTAGCAAGAAGAGAAAACAACAAAAAAGCATATCAAATAATCACACAGATACCACAAATACCTCACCAGGTGTCTAAATTCTGCTGATAGGCTCCCATTTGACTCTTCCATGTTCAATACTTTGGTATTCGTTCCCAAGATGTTGAATTTTCTAAATCTTTAAACGAGACAAGTAAAAACATATGACATAAGTCTATTTGTTGTTTAACAAAAAATGCAAGAACAGGCAAAAATTGATTGAACGTACCCTTTCACTGTGACTTTCTCATTGACGTCTCTGCAAAAGAAAAAAGTCAGTTTATGAAGTGATAAGGCAAACATTATTCCATAGCAGGAGTGTCAAACTTAAGGCCTCGGGACCAGATCTAGCCCACGGGGTGCTTAGGCCTTGAAAACAGCAAAGGACTGGCCTCTGCCAGTGAAAATGGAGCTTGGGAGGACGGCGAGTGGCTCTCCCGAACTGTTTTCACTAGCAGATGTTGCATCATGCTGTCGAGGCCAAAAATGGAGCTTGTGAAGGGTGCAGGCGGCCTTCCCAAGCTCAATTTTTGCTGACAGAGGGTTGCGGGAGGCCATCGCAGCCAGAAACGATACTCAGTAATCCATTTTTGGTGGCAGAGCATTCAGGCCACCATAGGCACTCCCTACACAAGTGATGTCGAGCTGGCCATGCCCCTAACGTCAAACACAACTCTGATGCAGCCCTCAAGGATACCCGTTCTATTTGTTTGTTGTTAGTTGTGAAGTTGTGTCCGACCCATCGAGACCCCATGGACATTCCTCCAGGTCTTCCTGTCCTCTGCCATCTCCCGCTTTATAAGATTTCATAATTATACTTCAACATTCTCCAAAAATAATTCTATTATATGCTGCACAACTCCTTTTGGACTCTGTGTTCACAGTACCACTCATGTGAGTCTCATCATGGACATTCAGGGTTCTATTTGTGCAAGCCTCATTTTGAGTGTTTGTGGCCCAACTCGCAGGAGCCTCATCACGAACATTGCAGGCACTTGCATGTCCACAAAGGCACCTATCCCTTTCACAAAAGCATCCCCTCCTTTCCCTCACTCCCAGGTCGCCAACCCAGAAAGGTTAGGGAACTCTGTACTGGATCATCTCAAGCTCACTACAAATCCTTGCAATCAATATTTTTTTTTAACATTCTCTTAAAAATAAATTGACAGTATTTAACCTTGATGAGTAATCAGTAAAAGCAGGTAACGTATTTTTTGGAGTATAAGACACAACTCCCCTTCCACCCAAAGAGGCTGAAAATTTGGGTGTGTCTTAAACTCTGATTGTAGCTTTTTTGAAGTTTTTTTTTCAGCCCTAATGAGGCGCTAATGATCTTCCCAGCTTGTAGGCTTTTCCATTGCTAATAGCTCCAAAGAATGTTTTTTCCAGCTCTAAGGAGATGCCAATAACCTTCCCGGCTTTTTTATTTTCCAGACCTAAATCTTTGCAAGCTTCTTTTTATTGCTACTGTCTATGAAGGTTTTTTCCAGCCCAAATCAGGGGATAAAATAATATGCTGAAGCTGACCAGACGTTAGCCAGATTAATACCTGGTAGGCAGATTTACCCCCCCCCCCTATTTTCCTCCCCAATATATATGATGTTCCTTCAATATACCAGGGTGACTCGACACAAAATGTAACCCTTCCCTGGTACAGAGCTGAAGGGATTGGATACTGTAGCCTAGAGGATAATTCTCTGCCTTACAAGGCAAAGGTTGCAGGTTCAAGTCCCAGTGGGTATGGCTAGCTGATGAGGCCAAAATAAGGCCGAAATAGATCTATCCTAGTCTCCCTTAATTTTCAAATTCAGCTTAAACATGTGACATATATATATATATACACACACACACACACATGCATACATACATACACACACACACACACACACACACACACATGTGCGTCTTATACTCCAAAAAATACATACTCAGAAGTTTTAGATACTATAACTAAATAAGAACTGTACAACTATGAGAAATGGAAATCATGGGAGTTCTCTGCCTGCCAGACAGAGATTGCAACAGAGTATATTGTCTAAGTTTGGAAAATGTGGAAATCTAGAGCAGGGATCATTCACCTGAATGGTGATAATGGATTACTTACTTATCAAACTGAACTTGCACTTTCAATTTGTAATTCAGCTCTTGAAGCTTCACCAGCAATCTGGAAGTTCAAGGCAACACAAAGGTAAGAATTAAAAAAAAATCTGTCTTGATTATCTTCCTGAAGATGCATCAGCATAAGGTCTAATTTGGATCTTTGTAACAGAAAATTCTTTGGTTCTTGAAGATCACAGTAGACATAAATGGAAGCAAGTAAAATGATAATTTTTTGAGGGGGAGTGTTAACAGGTGGTGAAGACTATGGGTAGAGTTGTAGAAAGATTGCCTCTCCCATTCTTACAAGATTTAACTACTTAATAAAGGAGGCTATTTGTAGCTCAGGGTTGACATGAGGGGTCCTTAGTGTCATCTGAGCTTGTTTTCTTGCAGATATTTCATTATCTAAACTAGGTTAACATCTAGCACTGATGGATGTTACCTAGATTGCATAATGAAACATATGCAAGAAAACAAGCAGGCTCAGAGAGCACCAATGACCCCTCAAGAAGCATCTGTCATCAGAGGAGGCACCACTGAGTTGAAAAGCCGTAAGGTGCACACCAACCTAATATTTTACTTATAACTACAGAAGCCAGACCTAGTTTGAGCTAACATGAGTAAGAGCTCTGCATGCAAATTCATTCAATGCAACCCTACATGCATCTACTAAAATCATATGGGAGACAATTGAGTCTTGTTTCCATATAAATAGTTAAAGAATTCTATCCCATGGCACGGATAAGATTATAAAGCTATATTTCATTTTGGTTTCATGTGTTTTATAAAATCCAGCCTTTATGATTCCAGTTTAAGATCTCTCTCTTCTTGAGGTGTGGTGCCAATTATGAAATGAGCCCAAGAACCAGAACTTGAGTATTTCAATATCTTCAATAGAAGAAAACAGCAGAATGCAGAATCAGGTCTCAAGCAAAATCTACATCTAAGTAAACATTAATATGCCCTAAATTGGCAATTCTGTTAAGTCGGAAGAGTGCGGACATAATGACTGAGGCAAGATGGATCAAGAACCAACAAGCCTTTATTAAGGGTAACAGAGCAACAGCAAAAAGTGACAGTTCAGTAGGGAAAATAGCCAGCAGCCTCTGCTGTGTCTGGCAACTCTTTTAGATGCGTCAACCAATAGAAAGCCTCTAAACTCCCACTTCCACACAGCTCCCACTCTGGCCAATTAGGGATGTTCCTGAGGTAACTCTAGTGTCCTGAGGGGGCGCAACAAATTCAATTTAAAATAACATTCTGATGAGAAACACTTTTTCTTCAGTATGTTGTTAAGATGCAGCGTATTTTTTCTTTCTAATTGGCTAAACTAGGAAACCATAAAAATATTCTGAAAGAAAGCAGTAGCAAACCATTTTGGTAAACTTCCATTGATCAAACTTGACTTGAGGGAGTCTTTCCTTTTACTTTAGTTTGGAATTAATCACTTCCTTTAAAGTTTTTGTTTAAAAAAAAACCACCATAAATGAATCACATCAGGTATAAAACAAATTACCTCAACTTTACTGTAAACTGTACTCCAGTCTTCAGAACCAATGGTCTCTGAGGATGTGTAGGCATGCAAGGTTGTCTTTCTACAACAAAGGAGCTGGATAGAAGAAAAAAAATTATGGTTGAATTGTTTTGAAAGGGGAATAGAACATTATGCCAAAAATGAACAGATCCCCAATCTTCTATAATGCAAATGTGAACATTAAAAAAAAATAGAGGCAAAAGGTTTTTTTTTTAAATTATTTTTTTGTGAATAAACATCTGGGAACAAAATTTATAAACAATAATCTCTAAATAGTTAAAAATAAAATATAGTTTTAAATCAAATTGTATTAATATATTTTCATGGTTTTCTAAACCAGCTGTTCTCAATTTTTGCAGCTGGGTGGCCCTGCTGAGTGTTGGGGGAGGAAACCCAGCTGTGCAAGCTGGCCTGTACGTAGTTCGATTCACATGAGTGGTGTGCTGATGTGTATGCGCATGCTTGCCAGCCCAGCACTCGTGTGAATTGAGGTGGGCATGTGTCCTGGTCCACGCCCATTTGGGCCGTAGCCTGCGGGTGCTTGTATGCCCCTGCTCTAAACAAATCTTTTTAATCCACAAATTTTTGTCTAGGTTGGGGAAGCCTGGTCCATCCCATCACAACTCTTTGGCATTTTTCTTCTAGCCTTCTGAGTT
The DNA here is from genome assembly GCF_031021105.1 of Erythrolamprus reginae. Lineage (NCBI taxonomy): Eukaryota > Metazoa > Chordata > Lepidosauria > Squamata > Dipsadidae > Erythrolamprus > Erythrolamprus reginae. The sequence goes on from NC_091950.1 coordinate 202,341,242, forward strand.
TTTCAAGACTCTCTGGAGTTTGTGAGGAAAACTCTGGCAGTAGGAGACACCCTTCAATTTCTTTTAAATTTGATGCAAATATAAATTAATGTAATTTAAACAAAACTGCACGATTTCAGACAAAAAATATTTCACTACAGTGGTCCGCACAGACTTTCTGGGAATAATGTGACTGCTCATATTTCAACCAAATTATTTAATTATTAAGATAAAAGATTCCTCAGCTTGGATGGGAAGATGAAATATATTTTTCTAAACAAGGAAATGCCCATTCTGACCCATCTAACACAGGAAAAAAACATACCTTTGAATGAGTTTCTTAAAGAGATTCCATGTCCACTCATACAGCCCTTTCTTCTGTTGGGTAATGGGATCGGTATCATAGGTGAATTTCTGTTCCAGCTCCTCCAGTTTTTTAAGCTGTTGAAGAATCTGCTGAAGGCTCTCAGCCACCGTAGTAAACCTATCATTACAATGATTGTATGTGACCATTGCTACATTTCTCCTTGGGGTAACAAGCACAGAAACCAGCGATCTTTAATTGTCTAGGGGCAACGGTCTTTACAAGGGTCTTGAGACACATATCTCAGAGCATTCATGGTATGCTTGAATCCATATTCAATTGTTTGGATCATGGATTCCACTTCATTCCCTCAACACTGTCAAACTATTTACTAAGTCTGCACTACTATTACTACTAGTTTTTCTCATCATTCCTATCATCCATTTCCTCCCACTTATGACTGTAAACTTCTTATTAATATTGTTTCCTCATTGCTTATTTGATCCCTATGACAATCATATTAAGTGTTATAACTCGTGATTCTTGACAAATGTATTTTTTTCTTTTATGTACACTGAGACAAATTCCTTGTGTGTCACACTTGGCCAATAAAGAATTCTACTCTATTCTATATCAGTAGTACTCCCTAAGTCTTTCAACCATTATTAATGTCCACATCTTAGGGACATGAACCAAGAAATTTGCCCTGCTGCAGAAATGCAACTATTGGAACATTTGCTGAGAAGTATTAGACCTGGTAGCATTGCAAGTGTGTTGGAATCCAAATGTCTATCAGAGTTTGTTGCAGAAAATTAAATCCAGAAAGCAGACACAGGCAGACTGACGGAGCAGGATTAATTTAAACAAGAAACTTCTTTATATACAAGAATAAAAGATGAGTCTTTACCAATGCAGATTCTTCTTCAAGCAATTGCAGGCAGCAGAGAATTAGTTTCATTTCAGTAGAGCACAGAGCGAGCTGAGAGAAGAGTGGACTGAGCCACTCAGTTTCGATTCTCTGCACAAATTCACAAGTGTTTAAGCTCCCATTGGCTGATTTATTTGCTATGCCTGTTCATTGGCCGACCTTGTTACCATTGGCTCTCCCAGTTCTAACAGTGTCATAATTCTCAAAGGCACACAGTGCATTTTATCAATAGAAGAATGTAACCTACATATTTTTTTAAAAATGTGGAAAACTCACAAATATAACAAGAAGAGAGGAATAGCAGAATTCCAACACTTCAAGAAAGTATAAGTTTTGAGATCAGATAGTTTTCTTTCCTACTTCTGGTTGAATTAATTCTGAAAATTCCCGATTGTACTTGCTATGCTTCAGAGACCTACCAGTTTTGAAGCTGATCTAGACAGGCATTGGGTGGGCCGCCAATACAAGCCATCTGTTGTCGACGCTTCCATTCAACCAGCTCTTCTGTTATCAGAGCATTTTGGGTATTTTCAATCATAGGCAACGAAGTGGATATCAAGTGTAGCACATCCTAGAGAGAATCCAGTAAGAAACATATTCAAACTATTATCCTACTTTTAGATCGATCCTGGCAAGATCCATTTGAAATGTCAAGGAATGTATCTCTTCAATTAAAATAAAAAAGAATTCTAACATTCACATGAGGCACAGTGGGAATTTCCTAGAATATAGGAAGATGTTGTAGTCCAGAGGTGTCAAACATGGTTTCATTGATGAGTTTGACATCCCTGGACTACAACAATTGTATATGGATTCAGGGAACAGGGTGAGCATGGAAAACTTGACATCACTTATGTTGGAGCGCCTGTGAAAATGGACTTCCAAGCTCAGTTTTTGGCTGTGATGGCCTCCTGCAGCCCTCTGCCAGCGAAAAGGGAGCTCAGAGGGCCCGTGCGAGCTCCATTTTCGCTGGCAGAGGCACTGAGGGCTGATCCTTCACTGTTTCCAGGGCAGCCCCATGGGCCAGATCTAAGCACCCTGCAGGCCAGATCTGGCCTATGGGCCTTGAAATCGGCACCCCTTGTAGTCTTTAGCCAAGGGACATACTTGTGTTGTAATAAATGCATCCAAAAGGCAGGCTGCAGATTTAACCCTCCACACCCTACTTGATACAGCTGTTGTGTAGAAATAACACAAGGAAGAAGCACTTGACAGTTCTTGGCTGAATTGTGAAATACATAGCTAATAAATAAATAAGAGGAACTAGAGGTCAGCCTACAAAGCTTTTCAATTTTCTTTAAAACTGTGGTGGTCCAAAGCAGCATTGGATGTTGTGTAGTGACATCAATTAGGTCCCACAGAGTTGGCCTTCTCCGGGTCCCGTCGACTAAACAATGTCGTTTGGTGGGTCCCAGGGGAAGAGCCTTCTCTGTGGCGGCCCCGACTCTCTGGAACTAGCTCCCCTCGGAGATTAGAACTGCCCCCACCCTCCTTGCCTTTCGTAAACTCCTTAAAACCCAACTTTGCCACCAGGCATGGGGGAATTGAGATATCTCCCCCGGGCCTATACAATTTATGTATGGTATGTCTGTGTGTATGTCTGCTTAATAACGGGGATTTTTAAAATGTTTTTAAATTATTAGATTTGTCATGAATTGTTTTATTGCTGTTGTGAGCCTCCCTGAGTCTACGGAGAGGGGCGGCATACAAATCTAATTAATAATAATAATAATAATAATAATAATAATAATAATAATAATAAACAAGATAGGAATGGAAGTCAGAGGGAAGGAAAAGTGAATGACTGTTAAATTTATACTTGTCAACTCTACCATGTTGAGGAAAGCAAGAAATCAATGCCACAGGAAGGCTAAACTACTTTTTAAAATACTAGCTGTAGCTAATAGACTACTGCAAGTCTAATTAAGCTTTATTGCCCCTGTCCCCATGTTCAAATGAATTAGGGAGCTGAACAGCCTGAACTGCTTTCATATTACCTCTGCTTTTTTCTTTTACTTAAGCCCTGTTTTTTTTTTTCATTTAAATGTTGCTTTGACCTAGCTTATCTCAGTCAAGGACAACTTACCCTCTATACCAGTGATTCTCAGCCTGTGGTCTGCAAATTCTGATGTGTATGTGTGTGTGTCTGTGCCTTGGGGGAGAGGGGTTTGAGAAGGTTTGAAGAAATATTGGGAGAATTGGCGCTAGACTTGTGGTTGAGGGTCACCACAACATGAGGAACTGCATTAAGGGATCATGGCATTAGAAAGGTGGGGAACTGAGAGGCAGTGACTGCTTTAAAGGCACCCAGTAACTTCCAAAGCTCTTGATAAATTCGAATTTCCTTGGTCCTATTCTTTAACTATTATACAGCACTGTCTCACAAACACTTTGGCCTTCAACCATCAGGAGGGGAAACAAAAAAATTGCTATTTAGACCAATGAACAATCACGGCTCTCCAAAGAAACTAACTGCATCACCTGTCTCTTACTGTGAAGCTGCAGGTACATGGTGTGGAGCTGTACTTGCTCCTTTTTATGCTCCTCATGGGTCATCATATTGTTGGGTTCACATTCTGCAAAAAAGATCAATCCAGAACTTTATATGTCTTTTATATTTAAAATGGCAGAACTGTAAAAAGAAAGGAAATAATCCAATGAACAATATCAAAGTCCTGACCACACAGAGTTTTACTTTTGTTGGCCAGAGTTCTTTAGGTGAGAAGTGGTGTAATCACAACTTGTAACCTTCCCTGCCAGCATCACCATTGATTTTGCTTGTTCAAAACTGGCTGGGCAATGTCACAGATGACTATCATGTGACCACAAGATGCTGCAATTGTCATGTGAGCTGGTTACCAAGCACCCAGAACACAACCATGTGACTGCAGGGATGTTGTGATAGTTAAGTGAAAGGACTGGTCATAAGTCCCTAACTTTTAACAGTCACTAAATAAATGGTGTAAAGCCAAAGACTACCTATAAGGTTACCTGGCCAAAGGGCAAGACACTAGGAATGTCTATGTACAAAAGCAAAGCATTAGGGGAGAAACATACTTAAATCTAGGCCAAGGATAGACAATTTGCAGCATTTCAGATATTGATGATCTGCAACTCCCCAACATGTGATCTTCTAGATCCCCACAAGAGGATCTAGAATGGAGTAGAACCTCTGGTCATGACCATAATTCATTTCATATCTTTGGTCACAACTCAATTTGGTCATGACCCGAACCTAACCCAAATTAATACACAATTAATACAGGAGCCACACAAGGTTGCTGTTGATTGGCACTTACAAAAATAAATAGCACGGAAGGGAAAATCTGTTGCGGCCACATTTTATTGCCACCCAAATATGTGTTCGTGACCAGATTCAAAAGGTTTGTGAATTTTTTGGTCGGAACCCAATTTGGTTGTGATCAGAAGCATTTAGAAGAGGTTCTACTTATGGTATTTCAAACATTAGAGTCAAGGCCTAAAATTAGCAATAAAAAGCAAGATCCCATGTATTCTGACAAGCTGAAACCAGAGATTAGATATGTCTCCCATCCTGGGAATGATGGGATCTGAAGCTCTGCAGAATCAGACCCCAGCAAAATCCAAGCTGCAGACCATAGAGTGAAACTGGAGGGAGATGGAATACAGGGAAACCACTGGATTCAATAATGTTCAGAAGGGTTACACCTTGCTGTGTTAACTTTTGATGACAATGTTACTTAGATCTGCCATCTTCTGCTTCTTCTCTTCTCTTTGTACCCTAGGACAATCATGAAGTGTTGTACCTCATGATTCTTGACAAAATGCATCTTTTTTTTAATGTACACAGTGACATATGCACCAAAGACAAATTCCTTGTGTGTCCAATCACACTTGGCCAATAAAGAATTCTATTCTTTTCTAAAATGCAGGAGAGGGGGAAAGGAATTTAGAGTAATAAAGTTCAGGCATGGAAATAAGACGACAAATGGCAAGAGAGGAGACACATTGTCAAATATCAGAGCTGCCAAATTGGAATAAGTCAGCTGCCAGGATAACTGGCCTGGGAACAGAATGTGAAACCACATCGAGAGTGGGGGGGGGGGTTGTGCCATATCATGCCGCTACCACTGCGATGCACGTGCAACTGTGTGTTCCCGGCGTCTTTGCACATCTGAGCTAGATTTTGCTTCTGTGCATGCGCAGGAAGCAAAATCTCACAAGGGGACGCACACCTGAGATTTCGGTGGGGTTTTTTTTGCTTCTGCGCATGTGCAGGAGCAAAAAGTCACCAAAATTTCCCTCTCTCTTTCATGCATCCCCCTCACAAGATTTTGCTTCCTGTGCATGCGCAGAAGCAAAATCTCACTCGGACGTGCACGCACACCAGAGACACGGAGCTATGCACGCAGCTCCATTTTCGCTACCGGAGCTATGGTATGGGGCATACCAGTAACAACCCGCTACTGATCGAGAAGCACCAAGCATCCAAGCAGTTCCCAAAACATCAAAATGGCATACCATTGGACACCAAGGAACTGGTCAAGGGATGAAGGCCAGGAATGCTCAGATCTAGCTTAACTTTCACTATAATTTTAGTGAAAGAACCTATCACTTCAACCATATGGAGTCGAGGGTCTTTCTTTACTAGAGACTAAAGTTGGGGCAGGTCTGACATGGCTCATTCTTTGTGCTTAAATTCTTTTGCCTGTTTTATGTTAACCAAACCTGGTTGTCTTTCATCAAAGCCTTTGTGGCTTTGATGAGAGAATTGATGCTATAACTCTGAATGGTACTTTGGCTTAGCTCTAGTAACACTACTGAAACTATTTGAACTGAGTTCCGATTTTATAACCTGAATTGGCCAATATGTAAATTGCTTTACCGCACCTCCAACTATTTGTTGGGATCGTCTTAGGCAATGAAAACATTCAACAAAAGGAGTTTAGCTACTGCTTTTATTGTTTGCTTTGACTCAGGAAGAAAAATAAACGAAAAGCTTGTTTGGAATTCTCCATGGAACAGTATTAAGAAGAATTCTAGCTTCATTCCAGTTGAACACACGAAACTGGGATATTTTGAGTTGTGTTGTTCTAAGCTCAAAGGAAAATGTTGGGAGTTTGTATCAATTCTATTACAGTCAATCTATCCCCAGGTAACAAACAGCTGGGAGAGGATGGGGGTAGCAATCTAACACAAGTGGACATGGAGGGGAACCAAAGGAAGGTAGGATGATTTGGGGCAATATGAGCGCAAGCGGCAGATCTTGATGTTTGTAAGATCTGGACTTTCACAAAATGAAAACCAAGCCTGTAACAAATGCTTAACAGACTAAGACTTCAACTGGACACAATTTCATTGTCATGGAACAATGTCTAACATAAGAAACAACAGAAGGCTAGAAACTGCCTCCTTACCTCTGACTTGCAAGGTTTTACATTTGAAATCGTATTCATCTTGAACATCCTCGAGATTTTTTATCATTTGCTCTATTTCCTAGACAACAAATAAGCTCATCAGACATTCAAAATCACTTAATGCAAAACGGTGGTATTTATGAAAAGAAATGTAATGACTTCAATGATTCATTTCACAACACTGTTATCAAAATAGGTCTTTGCTGCCCTAGTTTATCTTTATGACAAAGTCTTAAGATAGGTTGAGTCAAAAAATATGACCAAAGCAAGGCTGACCAGTGAATCTTCAGGCTTAGCAGAGTAACAGATGTTAACCAAAGAGTCCTTTTGTCTCAGGTAAACCAAAATATTCACTGGAATAACCAGGAATAGAAAACCTGCTGCTGTCTAAACAACAACCAGATTTGGATAGATTTAAATTCAAGATCTCTAGCAAATGCTACCTTGTAATAGGCATCAACTAAGTTCATAAGCTGGAGAAGGCTGGTACATGTATCTCTTTTCTTTTCTTTTTTATTTAATTTTTTATTTAATTTTTAACAAGTTTATATTACACACAAACCAGTGCATAGTGAAATGTGCCCACCACCCAATGTGGTGCATTATATTTCCAAATTCTTTGATTGCGTTCCTGACCTATTTCCAATTCTGCCAATAGTGGGGCATGATCTGATAACCAAATACTTTTAATATCTACTTTTATAACTTGTATATTGCCCCCCCCCCTTCAATTCATTAATATATAGTCTATGCAGCTAAATGTATCTCTTTTCTACCTCTATGAGTGTCCCACAATCAACTGGTGCATAAAAAATATGACTACTCAACAAGTTTTGTCATGTGACAATAGCAATAGCAAGATTTTGATAATAGCATTGGGGGACTAAAATCTATCCACTGTTCCCAGACAACCACTCAAATCGTTCTCCAATGTAGCTTATTTTTGCATATACCCCCAGTCTCTGCATCTGAACAAACACTGTGTTCCCCTTGGGGTTATGATATAGCAAAAAAATAAACAGCTTCCAAGGGCCAACTCTTTTAATGCCTTACTAATAGTAATGTAATAGTAATGTCTTACTATGACACGATCCTTCACATTTGTGACTTTTCCATCCAACTCTTTCACTTTGCCCAGCAGCACAGTATTTTGCACACTGTCCGTTTGCATCTGAAATTTGAAATGAGGGAAAAAACATCAGGAATTGAATATATCATGATGTAGAATCCCCTCTAATAAGGCAAATCTGCACAGCAGGAATATTTCATGACCTTTCTTGGGTTGGTTCCTTGCTTTCCATTCTGAGAAAATTCTAAGTTGGGTAGACATGTTAAAATTAGAAAGTGAAGTGCATGATCTATGCCCGTGATGGCGAACCTCTAGCACGTGTGCCAGAGGTGGCATGTAGTGTCCTCTCTGTGGGCATGTGTGCCGTTGCCCCAGTTCAGCTTCGCCGTGCATGCACGAACGCCTTCTTCCAGCCAGCTCGTCTTTGGGTCTCAGCTGCACATGCACAGAGCATGTGCATGGGAGGTACATGTGCATACATGCATGGGGCCCACATGAGCATTGCTTTTGGGGGGTTTGGCCACGCACATGCGCTTTGGGCACTCAGTCCGGAAAAGTTTAGCCATCACTGATCTACATTGAAACTACACAATGTTCAATACAGGATGCTCTTTTCCAGGCATAGAGAGGACAGCCTACCTGATCTGTGGCCTCTGCAGCTTTAAGGATATTCCTTTCTTCTTGGAGACATTTGGAGATCATCAAGGCCATGTACATGGGTTCTTCCACAAAGGTATTCTGGATTATAGCATAAAAGGGGAATGAGGGACTTCCAGGGTGGATAAATATTGTTGATATAATTATTTAAAAAATGAATCCCCCCCCCCATTTAAATTGTATTTTTTATTTTTTTAATCAAATTTATTTTAATAAAATGCTTCTGGAGTAAAAATCTATCTAAATATAGTTTTCTATTTAAGATACATTAATAATTTAGTTGATTTGGCATGAATGAAGCTTAGCTATGTAGCATGAGACTGTGTGTATATTCTGCAATAATTACATTTTTGGTAAACTCATTCAATGAATCCAAGCTCTGCAAGCTGAGATAACATGCACTGCATTGATGCATTCACACAATTTCATGGTAAATATGAGATAAATCATAAAACAAAGTTCAGGAATATTTCTTTATCCCACTGTTTTGCAAATCTATGTACCCTACAATCAGTTTGATAGTTTGAAGAGAAATGCATCTGTACCACCAGGGTCTAAGTGTGAGGAGGAAGGGCGAGCAGTAAAAATGAAAGTGAAACCTTCTAAGCAGCTTATAAATAGAGCACCTGTCATTTCAGATCCATCATGGCAGCACCTGTTAGTGGGCATCCACTCACCTGCTGCCTTCCACCTCCCTCACTTTGTTATGCCTCTGCCACATCGCCAGCTGTCCCATTAAAGTGAATGGGACTATTGGTGAGTCAACAGCGGGTCAGAAGAGGAACAGCCATGGGAGAGATGACAGCTGCTCTTTTAAAAATTATAATTTAAATCGGGTTAATTTCAATCAAGCCTTTTCATTAGTGATTTAAATCATGATTTACGTTGACTTGATTTAAATCAAATCCACCCTGGGGACTTCCAGTATTTTTTTTAATATGCTCACTACTGTCAAAGCAGGTCTCTATTCTACACTCTCCGTTATTTATTTCCATTAAAGAAATGGGTGTCAAAATTCGATTACAAATCACATATTTGTAAATCCTAGTATCACTTTTTTTCACTACTAAGCTAAGACATCCTTCAAACCGGAGAAGTGTTACTTGATATTCCACAGAAATGCTTTCTGCTACTGCATTTATTTAAAAAGCAGCTCCTCAAATTTAAGGCCGAAAAAGAAATGTGTCTGTCGTACCAGAAAAAAAATTTAGAGACACAAAAGTAAGATCTAGCTTCCCACCATCCAGCTAATTCAGCTGGAATTTCCTTCTTCATGATGATGATGATGATGATGATGATGATGATAAATGCGTGTATCACACATGGAGGTAGTTATTAGAAACTACACTGCAAAATATGTCAAACAAAAATGACATAGAAGAATAAAACACCTAAGACTCAGAAGCTTACAACTGTAATTAAGAATTATAAGCTATATGAACACACATGTTCCCTTTCTTCTTCCAGAAAAAGATGTGATAGAAGATAGTAGCTATAATGAGGACACTAACAAGAATTGAGTGAGGGGAGGGAAGGACTTATTCACAGACTCATTGTTATATTCTGCTTGGGATGGCACAGCAAAAAAATTTAAAAGCTTCCTTTCATTACACTGTAGAAATAATCCACGCACTATCAACAGAATTATCCTCAGATATTTTCATAAAGGCAAATTAGAAAATGCTGTTGTGCACTGACCTGGAGGTTTCGTTTACTCTTTCTAATGTTGTGTTGTAATAAAAAATTGTTCTCCTGAGTAAAACGGCCATATTGATCATCCAGCTGTGACAGGAGATTCTGGAAGAGCAACGTAGCCAATGAAAAGTCTTCAGCAGCATGGTCCCTAGAAGAGGAAGCATGCGAACAATAGCATTAGCATATCTTCCATCTCTTTATACTGCACAAACCCCAACACGCTTGAAAAACCCGATTTATTTTTCTTTGCCCTTTTGCTTAGATTAGCAGTCACAAACTGACCCAACTTTACAATAGTCCCCAAGGTATTCAAAATCTGGCGGGGGAATCCATAGTGAATACACATGAACAATATAGAGTACTGTACCAGTAACAGAACCCAGCTGGTTGAGCAGCAATGGAATATCATGAGGGACAATGGCAGTATTTCTAATTCAGTTGCATGTACAAATCTAATTAATAATAATAACAATAATAACAATCACACTATTATTATTAAATTATTACCATCATTATTATTATTACTACCATTATCATTATTATTGTTGTTGTTGTTGTTATTATTATGTCAATACAACTCAGCAAACAAGATCACTATGCTGGATTTCATATTTCATCACCAGTCGGGCGCTTCCCAAGCACCTAGGACTGCGTGATGTAGCGGCGACTTATGTTTGCCGATCCCAGTAAAGCAGCCTTTTGCAATTGACAGATGGAGATTTTGTCAATTCCGATGGTTTTCAAATGTCCGCTGAGATCCTTTGGCACTGCGCCCAGCGTGCCAAGTACCACGGGGACCACTTTCACTGGCTTATGCCAGAGTGGTTGCAGCTCGATTTTTAGATCTTCGTATTTCACTAATTTCTCTAGCTACTTCTCCTCAATTCTGCTGTCCCCTGGGATTGCAATGTCAATGATCCATACTTTCTTTTTCTCCACAATCAAGATACGAACAGGAATTATATGTGCAAACTGTAACTCCAGACAAATTCTGAAGTACTGGACAAGCCACAAAAGAGTCCAAGATTTAAAGTGGAATTGCAGTGTAACTGAATATAATTTATCTTAAATATGCTGCTCTTAGAGTTCTTGAGTGAAACAAAATGCTGATTTATACCAGTTGTTCAAGCTGAGCACTTTCCTCAACATGCACACATGGTTCAGAATTTTTGTATTTTGTGCTGTTATGAAATTGAGAATATAGCTTCCCATTTCTTCATTCACAATATTTAAGAATATAAAATATGAGACTGCATAATCCAATGAAATTTACTTCCTCAGCAAAGTTCCATTAGTTTCTATAGAAATAATTTAACTTCTCATGATTGCTGACTGCATCTTATTCCTGCTTAGAATCATAGCCTTATTTTTTTTAATATAGTTTACACAAATTAAGACTCTTACCAATCTTGGCTTTCTAGCCACTGTGCCAAGTATTGCCTGATCTCCATAGGAAAAGTATCATCATATAGCTGATGCACATGTTCCAAGTATTTAGAATCCAGCTGTTGCAGTTTGGCCCACTGACTCATTCTGTGGAATCAAATGCACAATTATGTAATTAAATGTAGATCTTATTTATTCTTCCTTGCAATCAGCAAAATTTTCAATTAGTTAAGGAACTATCTGAAAGCACATTTCCTCCTTTCCTATTTACATAATGCCATACCACACTAACACACAAAAATCCTCTTTCTCTTTCATTAATGTTAACCACTGTTTATGTGAGGAGGTCAGCATACATTATCACTACCCATTATTTGCTCCCAGAATTGGCCTATTTGGAAATAAGCCTAATTAGCTCTGAAAGTTCTTAATACAAGAGAATTGTAAGATAAAGGAAAAATAATCATTAAAAATCCAATCAATTTAATTTATTTATTTATTTATTTATTTATTCAATTTTTATGCCGCCTTTCTCCTTAGACTCAGGGCGGCTTACAACATGTTAGCAATAGCACTTTTTAACAGAGCCAGCATATTGCCCCCACAATCCGGGTCCTCATTTTACCCACCTCGGAAGGATGGAAGGCTGAGTCAACCTTGAGCCGGTGATGAGATTTGAACCGCTGACCTTCAGATCTACAGTCAGCTTCAGTGGCCTGCAGTACAGCACTCTACCACTCTCAGTGGATTAAGAACAAACCTTACTTATCATGAGATACAGATGTGCCCAAATTAAGTTATAAGAACATGGTCGCATGCAGTGTAATAAAAATTGAATAAATGAATGATAAGCATGCCCTGTTTATATGCAACTTCCGATACATCTGAAGAACACATACTGCAGCCCCAGACTATGATTGATTCAGGGTTTGTATAACCTGTAGTTAATCAAGCTGTCTGTACCAGAGGAAAGGATTCAAAAAGGTTGGCTTCTCAACATTCCAACAGAAGCAAAATTGTGTTATACTTTATGTCATATTGATCCAGCTAGGAAACTTGCATCATTTACTATACAAACCTTATCGATTTTAATTTAATAAATACTACGCATTTAAACAGTAGCATGCACTGTTGCTCACATACAGATAAGGCTTGTTCCTGCAACACAAACCACATATGATATTAGTGTCAGTCATATGGACCAAGTTACAGGCTGTCCTCAACTTATGACGTAATTGACCAAATGTTACTATGTTTTTCCCCAAATTATTCTAAATACCCTCCCCTCCTCAGTCAAAAAGCCACTTTCAAAAATAATTTCCAAAATTCAGCTGCAGGCTAACCTGATGAAAAAGCTTGAGATATAACTGTTTACCAGTAAAGATTGTTATTTCAGGTAGGCGAGTAAAAAATTAATTTAATTTTCTTGGGCTCCAAGATCACTCAGACTGTGACTGCATCCATGAAATTAAAAGAGATAATAAAACTATGGCAAACCTAGACAGTATATTAAAAAACAGAGATATCATCTTGTTGATAAAGATACATATAATCAAAGCTTTTCCCCAGGAGTAATCTCAACTGCTGTGGGATTTAGACCAAAAGACGCTGAGGGACAAAGAGCTGAATTATAGAATTGGAGAAGATCCTTGAGAGTCCTTTGGACTCCAAGATCAAATCAGTCAATCCTAAAGCAAATCAACTCTAGCTGTCCTTTGGAAGGATGTAATACTGAAGCTTAAGCTCAAATACTTTGGGGCCATTTAAATGACAAGGAGAGGCTCATTGGAAAAGACCCTGATGTTGGGAAAGATTGAAGATCCTAGGTAGAGGCAGATATAGGGTCTCCTGCTTGGGCAGGGGGTTGGAATTAGATGACCTGCAAGGTCCCTTCCATCTCTGTTAATCTGTGAAGAAGGCAAAAGGAGAGGGGGCCTTTGAAAGGATGAGAGGGTTAGATCTCATCAACATACATTTGAGCAAACTCCAGGGGACAGTGGAGGGTATGGTGTGGTCATAGAATCAAGAGAAATTGGACACAAGGCAAAGCGACCCTTAAGTTCTGTCCAATTTGACAAGGAAAAATTCTGGCCAGGACAAGAAATATATCTCTATCTCTCTATCCTACCTACCTACCCACCCTCTCCATCCCTCCCTGTCTCTCTCCCACCCTGCCACTCCCTCTTTCCCTATCTCTTCCTCTGTATCTCCCTCCCTCCCTCTCTTTCTTTCTCTCTGTTCTAGGGAATTCTTTGTCACTTCTTCTGGCTTCTTCACAGCCAGCGTTTTTCAGCCCAGGCTGCAAACTAGTGCAAACATTGGCAGTGTCGACTCTCACACAACTGTCTGCACCCCTGCCCTAATTCCAACAGCCCAGCTGATAAATAACAAGTTTAGCAATCCTAACAGAAAAAGGGAGGGAGGGAGAGAGAAAGAAAGCGAGAGAAAGAGAGAGAGAGAAAGAAAGAAAGAAAGAAAGAAAGAAAATGGATCACCTGGCGACCGATGAGGGTTTCAGATTTCGAGGGCTTCAGATTCCAGATCTTAAGATGCAACGCGTGAAAGACCTGGGAGGGAGGCATGCAAAGGCTCCCGCACGAAGGCTTATGCCTAAGACTTAATGCAGATCTACCTGGCGCTTCCAGAACCGAGGATCCTGAACCGTCCCCCACCAGCTTGCTGTCTGCTAAAACGAAAGCACCCTTAAACGGGAAGTAGGGCACAGACCAATCCGCAACAAGCTATTAGAGGGCGTAAGCCAATCAAAACCGGTCCGAGGGGGAGGGGGGATGGCTGTTACGATGAGTTGTCCTCCCTCCCCCCGTTTTTCTACAAATTGGCACGGAGGGGGGGAGAGAGCGAGCGAGGAAAAGAATATTGCGCGGGTTATAATTTTTCAGCGATCGTTTTAATTTTTCCTTTGAGAAGTAAACGGTATTTTACTCGATTTGAAAAGGTCCTCGGCCTGCATTGTTATATACAGCTTCAGCTGGGCGTAAATCCTATTGAATTCTGTGCTATTACCTTCTAGGTCTGATTTGCTGAACGCTTATTTTAGAAAGATGCGCGCAGGAAACGGCCACATATGCAAGACAGTTGCAGGCAGGCAGGCAGGCAGGCATTTGGAAAAGGAGTGGTTATGAATCAAGTCTTCAAATGCTTGGCTTACATTCCGAACAGAATTTGGACCTTCCTCTCAGACTTTTCTGTCTGAGGCGGCAGATCTATCTATCTGTCTGCTTATGTTACGCTCCGAAGCCTTTTGTATTTTTAAAAAAATATTGCATTTTAAAGTGACCAGATGAAAAACGTTCTCTTTACTTTTCATTTCTCTCACGCTTGTTTTTTTCTGTCTGCTTTAAAAATGAATAAAATTAATTTAAAAGGTCATTTAAAAAAATAGTTCAACTGCACGTAATTGTTCACCTTAGTTTCAGCCTTTGGAGAATACATCGCTGTGAGGTAATTGTTAAACCTGAGACTCGGTTGAGGGAGAAAGTGTCATATAGGTCAGACGTTTCCATCCAACCTTGGCAGCTTTAAGACCTGTTGACTTTGGACTTGGCAATTGCCAGAATCACTCAGCCAGCTTTGCTATTGGAGTTGAAGTCTTAAAAGGTGCCCAGGTTGGAATCTGGTGATATAAGTCAGAGGAAAAAACACTGCAAGCCTCAAGCAGCGATGTTACCCTTTGATTTTTTTAATCAACTGAAATCGGCCTCATAACTACGCCAAAACCCTTGCACAAAATCCTAATTCACACTTTGACCATCTTAAATTTTCCCACATATCTTTATAAGCAAATGTGCATAGAATCCAAGTGGAACTTTGAATTTAATCGCAGGGCAAAAAAACCGGAAAAAATTGATCCGTGTAGATTTTCTTCGCACACTTTACTTTCGCTAGACCAGGGGTAGGCAAAGTTGGCTCTTCTATGACTTGTGGACTTCAACTCCCAGAATTCCTGAGCCAATCATGCTAGCTGAGGAATTCTGGGAGTTGAAGTCCACATGTCATAAAAGAGCCAACTTTGTCTACTCCTATGCTGGACCATTCGAGGATTACCAATGTCATCTCCACCAGTCCGGCGCCTTGGACTACAACTCCCATGGCCAGGCTAACGAACGTTGCCGACCCTAGTCCCCCTTGCCTGCTGGGGAAAGGTTATCAGCATCTGCTGTGGTACCAAAAGTGCTTTTTTTCCAAGAGGCAAGTGGGACTTTCTCGGTTGGTTGGTTGTTTTGTTTTGTTGTTTTGTTTTGTTCAGCTCCAGCTGAACTGAAGAAGCTTTTTGGACGAGAAGCCAAACGTCTTCAAAGAAAACCCAGAAAGTCCAGTTACCTAGTGAAAAAAAACAAACACCTTTGGGACAACCATGACCTTGGATGACTAAGAATCTCCATAGCCATCCACTGTAGCGTGGCTGGTTTTATTTCTACCCTGCACCTGATTTCTCATAAAATAAAATAAAATGTACGATGCCGGGAAGCTCCGCTTCCCCTCTTTCCCTCAACAGACACATTCATGCCAAGATAAACATTTTCTTGCTTATCTTTTGACCCCCCCCCCTCTTTATTCTTTTCCCCAATGAAGGCGAATCCTCGGTCGCCGTTGACAAGACTTTTCCGGCAGGAGGGGTGAGCTATATCTAGAACAGCCTAGCCACGTGTTTTCTAGGAAAGAACGCCTGGTCTCGGAAAGCAGTCTGAGGCAACGAAAGTGAAAGTTAAAAAGGGTCTGGAAGGGAGGGGGCGGGTTTGCGGTTTTCCTTTTTGGCAGAAGGGGGGACACACACACGTTGCTTTGCAAATGTTTGCCATCTTTATCAAAGCTCCCCCTCTCCATTTGGGCGCGTTAAGATTCGGCGAGTCCCATAACGGTCTTGTTTAGACGTGGGAATCAGAAAATTGGTATCGATGAGAAGGCGCGTTTTCGGTTCCCTTGTCTGCTTGACCATAGATGGGGGCATGGGGGCTTTCGAAGCGACTTCTTTGTACCGCACACAGGGATCCCTCTTGACGGGACGCCTAAAGGGGATGCTGTATGTAAATTATCAGTTTGCTTTTGGTGCTTGATCAGGTGGTAAGTTTCCATACCAGCAGATTTGAAAAGCGTGCAAACTGCAAAGCTTAAGTTTAGACTTCCCTTGTCTGCTTGACCAGAACCAACAGATCAGCCAGTTTTTCTGTTATCTTCTTGCTCAAGTGAATACAGTGGTACCTCTACTTAAGAACTTAATTCATTCTGTGACCAGGTTCTTAAGTAGAAACGTTCTTAAGTAGAAGCAATTTTTCCCATAGGAATCAATGTAAAAGTAAATAATGAGCGCAAACCCATTAGGAAAGAAATAAAAGCTCGGAATTTGGGTGGGAAGAGGAGGAGGACAGTCACTGCCGAAGGAAGGAGGTGAGGGGAATTTTAAAAAATCCAAAACTTTAAGGTTTTTTTTTTTAAAGAGGGACTCTGAGGCAGCGAGGAGGAACACGCACCTCCAATACACCCAGCATGAGGCTGCCTCCGATACACTGGCTGTTGCTGCTGCTACCTGCTGCCTCTGCCTTCCCATGCTGAAGGGCTCCCCTCCCCTCTCACTCGCTTACTTTGTAGCCTTTCCTTCACTGTGGTGACTCCTCAGCTGCCCAGAGCGAAGGGAGTGTTTCTTTTCTCTGGGCGCTGGCAGAGATTTATTCCCTGTCCAAGCGCCCAGAGAAAGGAAAATGCTTCATTCGCTCTGGACTGCCAAAACCTCCTTAAGCGCCACCAAAAGGCTCCTCTGGCAGCCCAGATGGTCGGGATTAAAGGGGGAATGGCAGGAAATTGGCGCAGCCTTTGTGTCGTTCTCAAATTTCCTGGGAGATTTTTCCCGGCTTGGGTTCTTAAGTAAAAAATGGTTCTTAAGTAGAGGCAAAAACATCTTGAATACCGGGTTCTTATCTAGAAAAATTCTTAAGTAGAGGCGTTCTTAAGTAAAGGTACCACTGTATATTAAGGACTCATTATAAAAAACATGAAGGCATTAACAAATATCCATTCAATACAGTAATGCCAAAGGTATGGGGCAGTAAGACTTTTGGACAAAGAATTCCCAGTTTATAGATATAAGTCCAGAGTCTTGAAATTCCTATTGAGAAACATGTATCTGTTTCTTATCCCAAATGCCAAAGAAAATGCCTGTGGAAATGGGAAGAGTTCTGCAAAATACCCAACCTCCAACTATATATTCTCTAGCGATTTATTTATTTATTGGACTTCTACGCCGCCCCTCTCCGTGGATTCGGGATGGCTCACAACACGCTTTACATGTTTACAGGTGAAACTCAAAACTCGAAAAATTAGAATATGGTTCAAAAGTTCATTTATTTCAGTAATGCAACTTAAAAGGTGAAATGTAATACAGTGATCCCTCGACTTGCGCGTTCTCGATTAGCGCGAAATGCTGCAACGCGGTTTTTCAAAAAATATTATTTAAAAAATAAAATATTAAAATATTATTTTAAAAAAAAAATTTTTTTTTTTAAAATTTTTTTTTATTCTGTTCCCTGAATGGAGACCGCCGGCCGCTCAATCGGGCCGGCAGGGAACAGAATGGAGCCTTCCGCGGCGGGGCTGGTAAGGGGGGGAGCCGAGGGGGGAGCAGCAGGGAGCCCACGTTGGAGACCCTCCGCGGCGGCGGGGGCTGCTGCTGTTGCTGCTGGCTGTTGTTTCCGCCGCTGCCTCTCTTAAGCTCGCCTGGGGGCGGTTGGGGGGGTCGGGCCCCGCGTCTCCTGGAGGGTGGCGGCGCAGCAGCCTGCCTCCCCCGCGCTTTACTGCGGCCGCATCGGGGCGGCGACCTGAGGGGGCGCCGCGAGCGGGTTGCGGAGCGGCGGCAGCAACTCCTGAAGGGGGCTCCCGCGCGAGCCAGCCGGGAAATCCTCGCACCTTCCGCCCGCTCTCCCGACAGGCACTAAACTTGCAACTTCTCCCCGGCGCCGGCCGTGCAATCCAACATGGCAGGGAGCGGAGGCGCGGGCGAGACCAAACGCCGCGGAAAGCAGAGGGGAGGACGCGGGGTCGAGGCGCCTCGGGCCGGCCAGCCCGCATCGCCGCTTCTCGGCCCGGCGCCCCTCGGGTTGGACTCTCTTTCAGCCGCCGCCAGTCCGGAGAGCGTAGGCGAGGCGGCCCGCGGTTCACCATCCACATCCTCCAGTTTGTTGTTCTCATGGCGCTCTGGCAATTCTCCATTCCTTTCATCCTTCAGAGCTTTTAAGAATGACGGTGAGCGGGGCGAATCGGGCGGGCGGGGGGTAGCGGCAAGGAGCCCGGAAAAATCACCATTGCATTGCCAGCCTCCGAATTTGCGTCGCTCCACCTTCTGCGCATGTGCGGCCAGGGCGCGCATGCGCAGGTTTTTTACTTCCGCATCCAGTATAACGCGGAAATCGGTTAGCGCGGGAGGTCTTGGAACGTAACCCCCGCGCTAACCGAGGGATCACTGTATATGAGAGAGTCTCATATACAGTGGTACCTCGAGATACGAGTTTAATTCGTTCCGGACCTGGGCTCTTAAGTCGAGCAGCTCTTATCTCGAACGACTTTTCCCCATAGGAATTAATGTAAATAATTTTAATTGGTTCCAGCCCTCAAAAAACTCACAAAGTTAGTCTAAATTATGCAGAAAGACATGTTTTTAATGAAGAAATGTACATGTACATATAAATGAATAATGAAGTTTCTTTCACTTAACTTGTAAACTTTCTTAAACTTTTAAATTTACATATGTTCAACTTCTCTGCCACCCAATCCTGTAGGACAGAGGTCCCCAACCCTTTTTGCACCAGGGACCAGCTTTAAGCGATCAAGAGAGGAATGGGTGAATGAATGGACGGAGGGTGGGAAGGAAGGAAGGAAAGAGGGAAGGGACAGGAACAGAGGAAGGAAGCAAGGAAACTTATGAAAGGGGAGAGTAAGAGAGGAATGAGTGAAGGGAGGGAGGGAGGGAAGAAGGTGGGAAGGAGAAAGAAAAGAAGAAATAGAGGAAGGGAAGGTAAAAGAGAGAAAGAAAAAGAGCAAGCAAGAAAGAAAGAAAGAAAGAAAGAAAGAAAGGGGGAAGGGACAGGAACAGAGGAAGGAAGCAAGGAAACTTATGAAAGGGGAGAGTAAGAGAGGAATGAGTGAAGGGAGGGAGGGAAGAAGGTGGGAAGGAGAAAGAAAAGAAGAAATAGAGGAAGGGAAGGTAAAAGAGAGAAAGAAAAAGAGCAAGAAAGAAAGCTGCAAGCCCCCCCCCCCGAGCCCCCCAGGCCGGCTGCAACCTTTTAAAACATGCGCGCCGCTTCGCAGCTGTCTCCTGAAGCCGAACGCGGAAGTTAGCGTTTGGCTTCAGGAGACAGCTCCTTGGCGCTTGTATCTCGAATTTGGGCTTGTAAGTAGAACAAAAATATCTCTCCCCTCCCAGCTCTTATCTCGAGTTGCTCTTAAGTAGAGCAGCTCTTATGTCGGGGTTCCACTGTATTATACTTATATATGGAAGACCAAGATGCTTCAGTAGCGGCCAAATCAACACAGACCGTGAAACTTTTGCATTTCACTTGGAAACCAAGGACCCTGAATATGGAGGAAGAATGAAGAGGCACACATAGCAAAATGCTTGAAGTCCAATTTGAAGTTTACACACTCTGTTGTCATCTGCTGGTGTCAGCCCACTGTGCTTCATCCATCTGCTAGGAGATTTTGGAGCACTTCATGCTTTATTCTGCAGATGAGTTTTATGGGGATGCTAACTTCAATTTTCCAGGAGGACTTGGCACCTGACCACATTGCCAAAAGCACCAAAAACTGGTTCAATGACCATAGGATTACTGTGCTTAATTGGCCAACAAACATGCGTGGCCTGAACGCCATAAAGAATCTATGGGGCATTGGCAAGAGAAAGATGGGAGGCATGAGACGGAACAATGTAGAAGAGCTGAAGGCCACTATTGAAACATCCTGGTCTTTCATAACACCTCAACAGTGCCACATGCTGATAGCTTCCATGTCATGCCGCATTGAGGCAGTAATTGCTGCAAAAGGGCCCCGAACTAAGTACATATGCATGCTTATATTTTTCAGAGGTCTGATATTGCACTATGTACAATCCTTGTTTTATTGATCACGTGTAATTTTCTAATTTTCTGGAATGGTGAATTTGGGGTTTTCATGAGCTGTACCCCATAATCATCACAATTATGACAAATCATGGTTTGAACTATCTTGCCTTGCATGTAATGAGTCTCATATATTACGTTTCACCTTTTAAGTTGCATTACTGAAATAAATGAATTTTTGCACCATATTCTAATTTTTTTGAGTTTCACCTGTACTTGTAGCCCCAGGAACTTAAATTGGTTCCATTTATTATTATAATTTAAATTTTTATTTATTTTTATTTGTCAAGTACATATTGGGAATATACATAGATATAACATAGTTCATATACATAAGATGGGCACTGATAAGAGGGAACATTGGGACAGGGATGGTAGGCACGCTGGTGCGCTTATGTACACTGAACTTCAACTTACAGTAAAGAGAAATGGGGTGTGGCGTCCTAACTAAGATATGTTTCCTCCAGCTAGCCCCTCCAGCTATGTTGCATTATAGTTCTTATAATTTTCAGACAGTGTGACCACTGGCCATACAACCTGGGAGCACATAGCTATGTCAATCCAAGGCTGTTATACTAAATTCCTGGTTCCCAATACCCATGCCCCACAGGGGGACAATTTGATTTTTAATAGGGGCAATTGGAACCTTGCTTAAACCAAGTTAATGGCCTTTTTAGGCTTCGTTCACATCAGTAGGCATTCACTTTTTGAATAGTAAGACTTATATGTTACGGGGAGGGGGGAGTTGAGGGTTTCAGAGATGCTTAGGTGGGACATGGGCAAAACAAGGTTGAACCACTGTACTAAATGGTGGAAGGATTAAGCTAAGATTGACTCAGCCTTCCATCCTTCTGAGGTGGGTAAAATGAGGACCCATATTGTTGGAGGCAATATGCCGATTCTGTAAACCGCTTAGAGAGGGCTGTAAAGCACTATGAAGTGGTATATAAGTCTAAATGCATTGCTATTTCTAAATGCTAAGAAAGCTAGCTTTTATATATCTAACACTTCAAGTTTCACAATTAAACAGAGATTGACTGGGCAGTTTTGACTATCGCAATGAAAGCAAATATGTGTCCCATGGAAGTATTGCAGGATCCAATCTGGGTCCGTCACTGGTACCAGGGGTTTATTCTTCCCAGCTTTTGGATTCGTGTTGGAGTGTTTTGACACTTCCCAGGACAGGAGAGATGCCAGGATGCCACAGTGTTCAAAATGAACCAGCTACCAATTAGTACACCCCCTTCTTAACTAAAAGAAGAGTGGATATTCAGTACTTGTCTGGTATGTGCCTCAACCTGCCCCCTCAGTTCACGTGGTGGAGGGAGAGACTCCTTTCTTCTCTGTAAGAGCATAGAACCATTGCTATTCTGGCCTGTCTGGTGGAGACCACCAAATTCCTTGCAGTTGGACCCGTGACCAATTCTGCTATTCAAGCATTGAATATAATGGGAGCTGAAAGATCAGGGTGAACCAGACATTCTTCAAATAGCATAATGTACAGCCATGCAGAGTAATAGATTTCAGCTGTGGTAGTTGCTACTTGGAGCAAAAGTTCGAATGGGGAGTAGGAGAAGGGTGGGTCTCTCCGTTGATTATTTAACAGAAAGAAAACACGCTTATGCAAGCAGGTGTGCAGCCTCATCTAGTACAGCCTGTGAGAAAATAAAAGTTTAAATTTATAGCTGAGAAGCAATTAGCACTTGGGACTTTCCTAATTCACTACTTTCATTATTACCCATTGTGCTGCCTTAGTGTTCTGAATGTAGCTGCTATGTCTAAAAACAAATTGGTGGCAAAAATTGAAATACTTTGTAATCGCAGTTGATGAAGATAACCTTTATGGGAACATCTGAAAGTGGGGATCCCTTTGATGGTGATAACCTTGGCAAAGATAGCACTTTCTTGCAGACTGTTGCTTCTTGTAGTCAGTTGGTCGTGAAGGGCTCCTCCCATCTGGCTGATCATAGCAAAAGGAAGGGGTTTTCCAGAAGCACAAAAGAGTTTACAGTAATGAGAAAAATCAATCTGACCTACTTGACACAAAAGAGTCACCCTAAAGTCAGCCAACTTTGCTTTCTCAGCATTTAAAGCTTTGTGGGCTCATGAAAAGAGTTGTTTTTATTTCTATGGCTAATAATTGTCTTGTACAATGAGGTCTTAGTTGCTGTTGATTGTGCTGTACCACTCCTAGCTGTTTTATAATAATAAAGTTGAGAACCAAAGCAATACATTACTGTAGCATTTTCAACTCAAAATATAAATTCATCCCAATTTCAGGCAAATTGATGATAAAAGAGATGCCAGACCCCTTTTCTCCCTGCCTGAAGGGCCCAATGCTGGGCTCACTGCAACATGCTTTAAACTATTTTCAGGCCTGTTTGAAAGTCACAGTAAACCAGCTTCACTTTGTGTTTAGGTGTAAACTGTAAATGGCTGTAAACGTTAGGAATGTTGTTAAAAAGGCCAAATACATTCCCGTTTATGCATCCTTCTTCACTTTAGATCCCATGAAGACTTTTCATAGCAAATTTGTCTTTCTTACTATTGCTGCTGCTTTTGTAAGGAAGTCATAACTGTTAACATACACATTTTACTAAACTGAATGTCCTGATATAGAAACCCCTTGTGTGAAAGTTTATGCTTTTATCATAGCAATGGTAAAATTTAGATGAAGGTTCCCGTGGCAAAGAGTTTGTCGTGGCATAGATTAGATGGTTACCTCCCTTCTCTACTTTACCTCTCAAAATCATCTCATTTATTTATTTATTTATTTATTCATTCATTCATTCATTCATTCATTTATTAGATTTGTATGCCGCCCCTCTCCAAAGACTCGTTTATTATCTGATGACCCTTTATTATCCCATAAAGACATCCTCTGCAAAGACTAGTAAAATGGCCTGTAATGAAATCAAGTACCTAAAGACCCCCTTTGCTAGAGTGGTTTTTCTCTAAAGATAGTAGCTAACCTTGAGAGATAGGGTAGCACAGAGAAAAGGAGAAAGGCTCCAAAGGATATAAACTGCATGGGGGGAGAGGATAGAGATAATTGAGATTTTCTTCTTTTGTAAAAATTAAAGACATAAGTTTGCACTAGTTTGAATGTTTCCTAAAATACTAAGAAACCCAAGTTCTTGGAATTACAGGTAAGTAGTTCAGGGCATCACATGTTGAAGAATACTATAGGAAGTGTGTACTATGATCTCAGTTATTCCTGCCATTCCTGGTTCTACAGAAGCATTATGTGATTGTAATTTTTTTTTACATTGACTATGGTTTTAATAAAATTGAATACATTTTTAGATATTGGGAATTGTAAGAATGGGTGGATTGGAGAGACCATAAATATAAGCAAGCAAGCAAACAAATAACTCAATAAATAAAGTTAGAAAGGGTTTATATAAAATCAGAGTTTTGTGAAATATTGGAGAAATATAGCATAATATAGCATTGGAGAAATATAGCATAATAATGTAACATGCTATACAACATAGGTCTTCAAGTTTGGCAACTATGTTGGCTGGAGAATTCTGGGAGTTGAAATCCACAAGTTTTAAAGTTGCCAAGTTTGGGGACCCCTGCAAGTTAAAATACTGGAAAGTATTTTATTTCCTGATTTGGAACATCACTTTCTGAGAACACTAGATCATCTAGGGGCACTCTGGATTTCAGCTGACTGTTAATTTAGTTTTGTTATTACAGTAACCTGGCTTTAAATAAAAATTTACAATATGATGTTTCATTTTCAATCACACTGTTGTTGAATTTCCATAATATGCTGTTTTGAAACTTTGTTGTTTGTAAACAATTTGGTAAAAAACATTGAATTATCACAAATCTAGGATATACAGTGATACCTCATGATACGAACCCCTCATCTTACGAACCCGGGGTTCAAAATTTTTTTGCCTCTTCTTATGAACTTGTTTCTTCTTACAAACCCGCCACCACCGCGAAGCCCTGCCGCCCGGCTGTCGCTTTTTGAAACAGCCAGGGGGCTTCCCAACGTCCTCCTGAACGCCGAACCCGGAAGTTCGGCAAAAGTTCGGGAGGCCGCTGGGAAGCCCCGCCGCCCGGCTGTCACCTTTTAAAACAGCCGGGGGGCTTCTCGGAGGCCTCCCGAACGCCGAACCCGGAAGTTCGGGTTTTGCGTTCGGATTCAGGAGGACGCTGGGAAGCACCCCCGGCTGTTTCAAAAGATGACAGCCAGGCGGCGGCGTTTTTTTTGGTGTTTTTTTTTTCGTTGCACAGATTAATGGATTAATGGATTCCTATGTGAAACAATGTTTTGTCTTACGAACTTTTCGTCTTACGAACCTCCCCCTGGAACCAATTAGGTTCGTAAGACAAGGTATTACTGTATTGAAAAAGCATAATTTTGTTGTATGTGGATTGGACTAAGCATCTGACTTAAACTATTAAACTATGAAAATACTGCATTAATGTTGCACTTAATAAACTTCCTATTCTTCACATATGAAATATTTTTTTATTATCAGGTTTGAATAAATCAATTTATCTTAATATCTAAATTTTAGAAATGAAAAATATCTTAACTGAATAAGCCACAAGTAGTTAGGTCAATGGAACAAAATTAACCCTACATTTTAATGTATAATGTAATGTATAATGTAATTATCAACATATATATGATAAATCAGATTAAATTAATAAGAGTGTGTGATGTGCAAATTCAACTTAGTTATATCAATGAAAGTTTGACTAGTACAGTATATGAGGTTCATTCTAGCCATGTAAAACCATTACCTGAACCAGATAAAATATTTGTTTAAACAAATTAACAGCTACAGTCAAGACGAGAATTCTGAATATCTCTTGGAAAAATATATTTACAGTATAGGAAAATTAAGAACATTCTTTATAAACATATTAATACACACAAACGTGTTCCTCTGTATTTTAAAATCTTCAGTATCTGAATGTCACTCAGATGCATAAGGAGAATTCAACTATAAGAGAACAAAGATATAAGTGTTGGAATTAATAGATATTTTTTTCTTAAATGCAATATGAACCACAGCTTCTTGAAAATAATTAAAATGTAATAGGAACTCAACTTATTCTCATAAGGAATTTAAAAAAATGAAAATGCCATGGGCATAATAATTGGTACTTCTTAGAAGTTAAAAGACATTGGATTTTAGTGTCTTCTCAAGGAAGCTATTTATTTCAATTAGTATCACGGAAGTCTTCAATCTCATATTGGTCATTCAACTTATCTGAATGGAGAAAAATACTCAGGCATTTTGTGTCATTGTGTACAGCAACAGTGAACATGGACAGGAAAATGAAAGTAGGGAGATGTCTGGATAATTAAAACTGCAGAAAAAACAATTGCTACCAACCTGCCTTCCACTGAGGACCTGTATACTGCAAGAGTCAAAAAGGCTACAAACCCTTTACATCCTGGACATAAATTGCCTATTACCTATCTCCTCCTTGACTATAACCTTGTTGCTTATATCTTTACAATTTATATTGTTTTATTTAGTTTCCTAGTATGATTTGATTGCTCATTTAGTATCCTATCCTATCCTATGATCCTATCCTATGATAGTATCCACTAAGTGTTGTACCTTGTGATTCTTGATGGATGTATCTTATCTTTTTATGTACTCTGAGAGCATATGCACCAAAGACAAATTCCTTGTGTGTTCAATCACACTTGGCCAATAAAGAATTCAATTCAAATCTATTCTAAGAATAAAAATAAACAAAACCTGTGTAACGTACAGCAGTTTCCATTACAGAAGGGCTCAAGTGTTCTCTCAAAACAGCATAAACACTTGGTGACATGGGAAGAAGATCTGATGGAGAAGGTGGATCTGTGGAATTATTCAGACTTTTAAAAAAAGACAGTTGTTTAGTGAGTGAACACATGATATACTTTGTAACACCTTACTTTTATTCTCACAAGTTTGCAATATCTTCCCTTCATCCCATCAGCCCCTTTCTCTCAATCAAATTATTTTTTTTTAAAAGTTTAGGTTTCTAAGTACCGTATTTTTCGCTCTATAAGACGCACCTGCTGATAAGACGCACCTAGTTTTTAGAGGAGGAAAATAGAAAAAAAATATTTTGAGCCAAAAAGTAGGCTAAAATATTTATTACAATAACACTGCCCTAGGGGAATTGGGAAAATATACAAACAAGCCCCCCTCTCTCTTTCTTTCTATCTCTCCCTCTTTCTCTCTACCTTTCTTTCTCTTTCTCTCTCTCCCTTTCTCTGTCCCTCTCTCTTTCTCTCTGTCCCTCTCTTTCTTTCTCTCTGTCCCTCTTTCTTTCTCTCTGTCCCTCTCTTTCTTTCTCTCTGTTCTTCTCTTTCTTTCTCTCTGTCCCTCTTTCTTTCTCTCTCTTTTCTCTCCTTCTCTCACTCACTCTCTTTGTATCTCTCTCTTTCTCTCTCTCCTCTATCTCTCCCTCTTTCTCTCTCCCCCTTTCTATCTCTCCTCTCCCTTTCTCTGACCCTCTCTTTCTTTCTCTCTGTTCTTCTCTTTCTTTCTCTCTGTCCCTCTTTCTTTCTCTCTGTCCCTCTCTTTCTTTCTCTCTGTCCCTCTCTTTCTTTCTCTCTGTCCCTCTTTCTTTCTCTGTCCCTCTCTTTCTTTCTCTCTGTCCCTCTTTCTTTCTCTCTGTCCCTCTCTTTCTTTCTCTCTGTCCTTCTCTTTCTTTCTCTCTGTCCCTCTTTCTTTCTCTCTCTCTCTTATCTCTCCTTCTCTCACTCACTCTCTTTGTATCTCTCTCTTTCTCTCTCTCCTTCTCTATCTCTCCCTCTTTCTCTCTCCCCCTTTCTAACTCTCCTCTTCCTTTCTTTCTCTCTCTTTCTTTCTCCCTTATTTTTTCTGTTTTTCTGCTGTGGGCGGTTTAGGGCCCCTCAAACCCCGACGACCTCGCCCCCGGATCCTGTCCGGGACAGGGCAGCTTCCTCTGACAGGCGCCGCGCGGGGCCGAGGGGGCTCAGCAGGAGGCGCAGCGGCGGGCGGAGAGAGGGAAGGGGGGGCAGCGGCGTCCCTCCTGGCCTTGGCGGGCCGCCCGACCCTCCCCACCTCCTGCAAATGCGGCGGGCGGCGGGGGGAGAGCGAGGAGCCGGCTCCGGTGGGCGCGGGGCTTGGCTGGCTGGCTGGCGTGGGGAGCGCTGCTGGTGGTGCGAAGGGAGACCCTCCTCCGGGAGGGAGGGGGCCAGGCAGCAGCTAGCCAGCCGAGTTCGCAGCCAAACTTTGCACAGGCGGCGGCCGGCTGCGAGCGACTGGCTGGGTTTTGGGTCTTAAGCGATTCCCGTAGCCTTCCCAAAGGCTTGGAATCGCCAACGCTCCTCCGGTGCCGCTCCGCCTCCTAAACCTGTGGGGTGGAGGCATCCCCCGGCCCAGCACTTCCGGAGGCCGAAAGGCGCGGCTCTCTTCGGGGTTGGGAAGAGGAGAGGCGGCGACAGAGGCGGCGGTCTCCAGATGAGTATATCGCCGCCGCCCCCCTCTGCTCCAGCGCCTCCCCTCCCTGCCTGCATCTTCGCTCCATAAGACGTGGCTGATTTTTCATCCTACTTTGGGATGAAAAAAACTGCGTCTTATGGAGCGAAAAATACGGTATTTTTTAAACATCTCAGTTAAATAACAACATCCTGCAACCTGGGACATTTTCTATATTAATTACTTTAAGAAATAACAACTTAAACTAATGGAATAATTACTCACATTTTGGAGACTGGAATGAAAACAGAGGGGACATAACCTTTAGTTCCTCCTTCTGTAGGTCTTGATACTAAATGTAAAATATGATGCACATTAAATCTGGATCAAGAATAAAATGTGTAAGAAATTCTGGGTATGTAGGAGGAGGTCACTCCACACATTTAGCTTAATTAAGGGAAGGGAAGACATTCAGAATAATTTCTGACCTTCATTAGGCTGAGAGCTGTAGTGCCTTCCAAAAGCTTTGTCTTTGGGGATATTGGGATAAAGATACTGCAATGGGTTTTCAGGAATGTTATCTGTCGAAATAACTTTGTAATCTCGTAATATGTCTGCAAATGGCAGGGCAGTTAAGCGGCCTTTGTTATATGGTTCAACAGAGTGAAATTTCACTTCCCCTGTGAAGATAATAAAGTTGTTAATAAGAGGATAGATTTATAAATAGAACTATAATATACAGCAATCAAATTAATAAGAGTATAGATTTGCAGATTTTATAAACAAATAAACAAAAAGGACAAAGCACAACTTGGAAAATAAAATGCCAAATCCACAAATACTGCCAAATCTATTAAGCATCATTACTTCAGCATGTCAGATCAAAGGATCAGAGTTTTCTTATACCTATCCACAAAAGGTTTAAGAAATCATAAAGGAAAGATGAAGCTAAAGTGAAGTGTTATGTATTTTACAGTACAGAACTTACCATTTTCAGACTGGGATACCCAGGTAAATGTAATCCCTCCTAAATTACTTTCACTAAACCTCAGTAAAAATGTCCCAGGTTTTTTGTCTTTCAGCAAAGCTCGCTCCTTCTCTTTGTTCACAAAGCCCATTATACACCTGCAAACAGGATGTAAAAATACAACTTTATGTAGATGCATATCTGAAAAAAAGGACTGTGGAATTCACCTGAGAAAATGTTATATAATCCCAGATAATTTCTATTTGGCGGACCAAAATGGAAGTTCTATAGGATTAATCAACCTTGTAATCTAGCAAAAGAACAAAAAACCACACATGATTAGAGAAGTGGCACTGGAGGAAGGAATTTATTTTTCAGCTGCCACTCTGACACAAATACAGCAATGGTATTTTGTCTGGTGGCTGAGCAGGTGACAACATTTAATTATTTTTGGTTGATCTGGAAAAAACTGATTGAAATTGATTATTACTCAGATGAGAAACCATAAATAATTTCCCAGTTTGCAGGCTACATTGGAAGGTTAACAACAACAAAACATCCTGGAAGAAGCAGCAAGAAACCACTTCTATACTGCTGCTAAGGAAACTGCATTGATATGAGTACAAAGTCACAAGACTCAACTTGTATTTGAATTTGAAAAAGAATCTGCTTCTTTCTGAAGGTAGAATAAAAACTTCAAAGAAGCAATATATAGCCAGGAAGCTACAAACCTCAATATCCCCTTCTCTACCATTGCATTTCCCACTATCATTAATGCTTTCCAAACTTCTTTCAAAAATAAATAAATACTGTTGGAGGATTAATAAAAGGAGGTGTGCATAAGTGCACTAGCGTGCCTCCCGTCCCCTGTCCTATTGTCTCTCCTATACAGTGGTACCTCGAGATACGAGTTTAATTCGTTCCGGACCTGGGCTCTTAAGTCGAGCAGCTCTTATCTCGAACGACTTTTCCCCATAGGAATTAATGTAAATAATTTTAATTGGTTCCAGCCCTCAAAAAACTCACAAAGTTAGTCTAAATTATACAGAAAGACATGTTTTTAATGAAGAAATGTACATGTACATATAAATGAATAATGAATGGGTGAATGAATGGACGGAGGGTGGGAAGGAAGGAAAGAGGGAAGGGACAGGAACAGAGGAAGGAAGCAAGGAAACTTATGAAAGGGGAGAGTAAGAGAGGAATGAGTGAAGGGAGGGAGGGAGGGAAGAATGTGGGAAGGAGAAAGAAAAGAAATAGAGGAAGGGAAGGTAAAAGAGAAAGAAAAAGAGCAAGAAAGAAAGAAAGAAAGAAAGAAAGAAAGAAAGGGGGAAGGGACAGGAACAGAGGAAGGAAGCAAGGAAACTTATGAAAGGGGAGAGTAAGAGAGGAATGAGTGAAGGGAGGGAGGGAGGGAAGAAGGTGGGAAGGAGAAAGAAAAGAAATAGAGGAAGGGAAGGTAAAAGAGAGAAAGAAAAAGAGCAAGAAAGAAAGAAAGAAAGAAAGAAAGAGGGGGAAGGGACAGGAACAGAGGAAGGAAGCAAGGAAACTTATGAAAGGGGAGAGTAAGAGAGGAATGAGTGAAGGGAGGGAGGGAGGGAAGAAGGTGGGAAGGAGAAAGAAAAGAAGAAATAGAGGAAGGGAAGGTAAAAGAGAGAAAGAAAAAGAGCAAGAAAGAAAGTAAGAAAGAAAGAAAGAAAGAAAGGGGGAAGGGACAGGAACAGAGGAAGGAAGCAAGGAAACTTATGAAAGGGGAGAGTAAGAGAGGAATGAGTGAAGGGAGGGAGGGAGGGAAGAAGGTGGGAAGGAGAAAGAAAAGAAGAAATAGAGGAACGGAAGGTAAAAGAGAGAAAGAAAAAGAGCAAGAAAGAAAGAAAGAAAGGGGGAAGGGACAGGAACAGATGAAGGAAGCAAGGAAACTTATGAAAGGGAGAGTAAGAGAGGAATGAGTGAAGGGAGGGAGGGAGGGAGGGAGGGAAGAAGGTGGGAAGGAGAAAGAAAAGAAGAAATAGAGGAAGGGAAGGTAAAAGAGAGAAAGAAAAAGAGCAAGAAAGAAAGCAAGAAAGAAAGAAAGAGGGGGAAGGGACAGGAACAGAGGAAGGAAGCAAGGAAACTTATGAAAGGGGAGAGTAAGAGAGGAATGAGTGAAGGGAGGGAGGGAGGGAAGAAGGTGGGAAGGAGAAAGAAAAGAAGAAATAGAGGAAGGGAAGGTAAAAGAGAGAAAGAAAAAGAGCAAGAAAGAAAGAAAGAAAGAAAGAAAGAAAGAAAGGGGGAAGGGACAGGAACAGAGGAAGGAAGGAAGGAAACTTATGAAAGGGGAGAGTAAGAGAGGAATGAGTGAAGGGAGGGAGGGAGGGAAGAAGGTGGGAAGGAGAAAGAAAAGAAGAAATAGAGGAAGGGAAGGTAAAAGAGAGAAAGAAAAAGAGCAAGAAAGAAAGAAAGCAAGCAAGCAAGAAAGAAAGAAAGAAAGAAAGAAAGGGGGAAGGAACAGGAACAGAGGAAGGAAGCAAGGAAACTTATGAAAGGGGAGAGTAAGAGAGGAATGAGTGGAGGGAGGGAAGAAGGTGGGAAGGAGAAAGAAAAGAAGAAATAGAGGAAGGGAAGGTAAAAGAGAGAAAGAAAAAAGAGCCAAGAAAGAAAGAAAGAAAGAAAGGGGGAAGGGACAGGAACAGAGGAAGGAAGCAAGGAAACTTATGAAAGGGGAGAGTAAGAGAGGAATGAGTGAAGGGAGGGAGGGAAGAAGGTGGGAAGGAGAAAGAAAAGAAGAAATAGAGGAAGGGAAGGTAAAAGAGAAAGAAAAAGAGCAAGAAAGAAAGAAAGAAAGGCAACTTCAAAGAAAGGCTCACTGAGCATCTCTCACTCTCTCTCTCTTTCTATCCCTCTCTTTCTCTCTCTCCCCCCCTCTCTCTTTCTCTTTCTCTCCCCCTCCTGGACTCCTGGATCACTCGCTTCTCCGGCCAGCAAGCCGGCTGCCCGGAAAAGCATCGCGCCTTTTCACTGCCCTTCCCTGTGCTTCGGAAGCCGCTGAACGCCATCAGAGGGGCGCGTCAGCGGCTTCCGAAGCACAGGGAAGGGCTTAAGCCGCCGCCCTTTTCCCTTCCCCGTGGGAGCAAACATGCTTTGGGGGGTTTGGCTGGGGGGGAGAAGTAGCACCTTCCTAACTCCCTCCCCCCCCAGCCAAACTCCCAAAGCATGTTTGCTGCCACACGATTTAGCCAGGACAGGAGCGAAGTAAACGTGGAGGATTGGGGAGCTGAAACCGGGCGGTTTCAGCTTTCCAACCTTTCACCTTACTTCGCCGCTAAATCGTGTGGCGCCTTCCTCCGCCGCCGCCAGCATCCAGCTCTTCCTCCGCTTCCCGCTTCTCTACAAAATGGACAGCTGGGCGGAGGCTGAGGAAGGCGAATGCGGCTTGGAAGCGGGGGGGGGCGGCGGAACGTCTTTGGCCACTTAGCTCTTCCTCCGAAAGGAAAGCGTGGAGGCTGCCCTCTCTCCTCCCATATTCCGCCCCCCCTCCCAGCTTCCAAGCGGAGCGGCCTGAGGGGGTCCGGTGCGGCGCTGCCTCCTCCCGCCCCTGCTCGGCGGGAGCCGGACCCGGCCGCCGCCCCCCCCCCCAGCAGAAGCCAAGCCCCCGTGCCGCTTTCCTTCTTCCCGTTGCGGCTTCCAAAGCAGCGCTGGGCGAAAGGGAAGCCGCCGAACGCCGTCAGAGGGGCGCATCAGCGGCGGGAGCCGGGACCCGGCCGCCCCCCCCCCAGCAGAAGCCAAGCCCCCCCCCAGCCGAGCCTGGTGGCAAGCTCGCCCCCAACCCCCGAGATCGAGCGCACAAAGAGGCATCTCTCGCCTTCTGCCGCTGGCCGCCCCGCTCTCTTTCGCCCAGCGCTGCTTTGGAAGGCGCGAAGGGAAGAAGGAAAGCGGCACGGCGGGCGGCCAGCGGGCAGAAGGCGAGAGGTGCCTCTTCGATGTGCGCGGACCCCCCCACTCCCAGCCAGCCAGAAGCCAAGCCCCCGTGCCGCTTTCCTTCTTCCCTTCTTCCCGAGCGGGGGCCGGGGCGCGGGAGGAGGCAGCGCCGCACCGGACCCCCTCAGGCCGCTCCGCCTGGGATGGGGCTCAACCCGGGCGGAGCGGCCTGAAGGGTCCGGTGCGGCGCTGCTTCCTCCTGCCCCCCGCTCGGCGGGAGCCGGGACCCGGCCCGCCACCCCCCCCCAGCAGAAGCCAAGCCCCCGTGCCGCTTTCCTTCTTCCCGAGCAGGGGCGGGGCGCGGGAGGAGGGCAGCGCCACACCGGACCCCTCAG
This sequence comes from Erythrolamprus reginae, assembly GCF_031021105.1. Lineage (NCBI taxonomy): Eukaryota > Metazoa > Chordata > Lepidosauria > Squamata > Dipsadidae > Erythrolamprus > Erythrolamprus reginae. The sequence goes on from NC_091950.1 coordinate 202,374,461, forward strand.
GCCGCTCCCGCCCGGGATGGGGCTCGACCCGGGCGGAGTGGCCTGAGGGGTCCGATGCAGCGCTGCCTCCTCCTGCCCCCGCTCGGCGGGAGCCGGGACCCGGCCGCCGCCCCCCCCCCCAGCAGAAGCCAAGCCCCCGTGCCGCTTTCCTTCTTCCCTTCTTCCCGAGTGGGGGCGGGGCGCGGGAGGAGGCAGCGCCGCACCGGACCCCTCAGGCCGCTCCGCCCGGGGATGGGGCTCGACCCCCCCCCAGCAGAAGCCAAGCCCCTGTGCCGCTTTCCTTCTTCCCGTTGCGCCTTCCAAAGCAGCGCTGGGCGAAAGGGAAAAGGCGGCGGCTTAAGCCCTTCCCTGTGCTTCGGAAGCCGCCGAAAACGCCGTCAGAGGGGTGCATCAGCGGCGGGAGCCAGACCCCGGCCGCCCCCCCCCCCAGCAGAAGCCAAGCCCCCCCCAGCCGAGCCTGGTGGCAAGGCTCGCCCCCGAGATCGAGCGCACAAAGAGGGCATTTCTCGCCTTCTGCCGCTGGCCGCCCCGCTCTCTTTCGCGCCTCGCCGCTCACCAAGTGCCGCTTTGCTGCTTGCCTTCCTAAAGCATCGCGCCCCTCTGACGGCGTTCGGCGGCTTCCGAAGCGACGCTGGGCAAAAGAAGGGCGGGCGGCTAGCAGCAGAAGGCTCTCTGGCAGATCGAGCATGCGAAGAGGCACTTGGTGAGTGGCACTTGGCGAGCGGAGAGGCGGTCCGCCTCCCCTGCCACCCCACTCTGGGGCTCCTTGGCTTCTGCTGGGGGTGGGGGGGGTCCGCGCACATCGAAGAGGCACCTCTCGCCTTCTGCCGCTGGCCGCCCGCCGTCCCGCTTTCCTTCTTCCCGTCGCGTCTTCCAAAGCAGCGCTGGGGGGAATGCTCGTATCCCGAATGTGAGCTCGGGGAGTCGAGCAAAAATGTCTCTCCCCTCCCAGCTCGTATCTCGGAATCCCTCGTAAGTAGAGCAGCTCGTATGTCGAGGTTCTACTGTATCTCATATATCATATCTACTATTCTTCTATTCTAATCTTCTTATACTACTCTCATAATATCCTTCTATTCTCTAATTGATATACTGTATTCTATTCCTAAATTTTCACTTCTATTCTTTCTCTAATATATTTTACTAGAGTATAGCCTCTATAACCTTCATTGTGTATTGTTGTGTATTGGACAAAATAAACAAATAAAATAAATTCTTTCAAGTCATTTGCTAATTGGAATCGTTGGAATCACAATGCATCGGTTAAAAAACATTTGAAAA